>NW_015555778.1:1961100-1971084 GCF_001515605.1 Sinocyclocheilus anshuiensis | reverse complement strand
CACATTTCATTACACCAAATACACAAAATAATGTTCTTTTTAGCAACATCATATGACCCCTTTAACAATTCTGATTCTTTAACATTTATTTGATATCTAAAAAGAATAGACTACACTTTTTGTACTGTATCCATTTGATTCACCAAAAAACAACCATCTCATAAGAGTAATTTGTTTGGGAATCCATCTATACAGGTTGTGCTGTACCTGTATATGATTCACTGAAAAGAACCTGCTCAAAAGAGTCATTTGTTTAGGGCTCAATCTACACCGGTTGCATTGATGATAATATTTATTATCACTTTCCCTGATAATATTTCAGGATTCATGTCATGTGTTTTCTATCAGTTGTTTCGAATCAGAACTAGCGATGACGAATTTATGAATTTATCACTCTCTTGATTTAATTGTTCAGTCAGTTTACAGAAAGCTCTGAAATTGTTTGTGATTCATTTCGATTCATTTTGACAGTTCGCTCATGCACTGAATCGTTTTCAGGGGAACCCACACCATAAATAATTATTTAGAACAAAAGTCATAATAAGATTAGACATTGAAACACGGGGGGAAAAAAGCTTTAATCACATGAGCTGTGCTGTTTTCCAGCTGTCCACTGCGGCCCATGTTGCAAATAATGCTGCTTAGTTTGTTGCAAAATATTTTGCAACAGAAACCTTGTCATGAAAGTTTGAAACTGAGTCATGTCACGATCTGATTTCCTGCACCTGCAATCCCCCAGCTGTACCTGTTTGAGAACAGCACTGATTCGTCATTAGATGCTCATCTCGTGGCCTCTCTCAGCGCCCTTCAATAAATCTATTGGCCGAGGGTTTAAAGGGCCCTGTGGCGGCAGGTGTTTGTCCTTGAGTGGCGTCGAACGAACGGCACCCGTGTGATCGGACCGCCCCTCTCCTCAAACTGATTTTCACAATGCTAAAGAGTCTGCGAGTAATGTTTTATCCTCTTTCTCCTTCCTTCCGTTTCCTCCCTCAATGTCTGACTGTGGGGAATAATGTGGGAGATAATATTAGGGTTCTGCTGTTTCCCCTGAGCAGATACCTATTTCCAGATCTTTCGGAGGAGTCGCGATTCATGCAGGGAAGGAAAAAAAGGCGCTCTTGTTTCAGAAATGAGTGTCTTCCTGTGTGAGGGCATATTTATTTGCTGCGTACCCAGCAGAACAGCCTCTCTGGTGTGTGTGTGTGTGTGCCTGACACAAAGCAAACTTATGACTGGAGAACTTTTAGACACCATATGTTTAGTCTCTATTAGCGGTTTAACAGTTTTGACACTTTCATACAGTTATCTGGTAAGTAATTGCACTTTTTAATCTCCCACAATGCCCAATGAAGTCTTATTGCATTCTTAAAGGGATAGTTTACCCTTGGTCATTTACTAATTGCTTTAACATACTACATATTATGGCAGACATAGATATTTTGAAAAAAACATGCCTCTATGTACTTGCAAAACTCTAAAAACATACCTTTACATACAATTAATTGTAGTTTCCACTTGAAATGAACAGTAAAAATTACACACCAACAACTTTTATTATTGTTCATACAAATTATGATTACAGTGGCAGATTATCAAATAATTCAGATTTATTTTTGTGTGGTTTCTTGCACAATACTATGATGTGCCCTAAAACACTTTTAGATTATTTTTAAACTAACATTTTGATGTTTGCAGTATATAACCAGCTCTATGGCTTTCTGATGTGGTAAACTTGCTTGGTAGCTCACCTGGTACAGGATTACATTTGGGTACAAGTCACAATACAAGAGCTCAAAGACTTGTAGAATCAAGGTGAAATGGCATGGCATGGCAAATGTGTTTTATCTCAAATGCAGTAGAGCATTAATCTTTTAGCACCATTCACCGGACATTTCATTTCTGAACTACTGCGATACGTAAGTAGTTCAACCAATATAATCAAACGTTGTCTGATTCACATTCATCGGTTTTGGGGAAAATTGAACACAATTTTAGTGCCACTCACTGGATATTTCACTTTGAAAGTGTCGGGAATCATGCAAGAAGCAGCGCAATGTCGTCTTGCAGAAATGTCACCACAGACAGGTTTTTCCAATGAGTCTAGATTGCTTATGACAGTTTGTTAAATCAGATTTGAGATACCTTCTTGCTTATGAGTCCTACATTTGGTTAAAAGTGATCATAATATTGTTTTTGCTAATTTGTGCTAGAACTACTGTTCCAAGGACATGTTTTCTCACCACACTGATATTTGTTGTGGTGTTAAAATTGTCTCGTTGTAGTGGGCAGATTGAGACATATTCTTGGGAAGCGCACAGTGGGCAGCAGGCTCTTTTCATGCACTGATGACACACAACACCATGCTCAATTAGCCCTACAGTTGGCTTTATGACCGCTGAGAGTCAAAAACATGGTTTCTGCAGGATGCCGGAAAGAGGTATGAACCTGGACAGTGTGTGATGTCCCCCTGCTCTCTGGGATTTCCCTTTCCAGTTCACTGCTCCGAATTTTAGCACAAGCAATCATAGCTGTTTCACATCACTGACATATCAAAGGCCAAAAAGCATATAATGACATGATGCTCATATTTTGCCTAGGTGTATTAATATATTAAATATTCTTGAATCATTTTAATATGAAATAACTTGAATGCACTTCCATGATGAGCATGTTTTTAAAATTCTTTCAAATTCTGAAACGTATATTAAATTGAAATTCTTGATATAATAATAAACCCTAGAAGTCAAGAAAAGCAGTTTGACATAATATTTTATTGTTATTACTTAGGAAAAACAAACAAAATATTTATTGCTATAGAAAATCTAATCAAAGTCATGTGGTTCAAGATTGACATGTACATTCAAATACAGTGGGTACGGAAAGTATTCAGACCCCCTTCAATTTTTCACTCTTTGTTATATTGCAGCCATTTGCTAAAATCATTTAAGTTATTTTTTTTCCTCATTAATGTACACACAGCACCCCATATTGACAGAAAAACACAGAATCGTTGACATTTTTGCAGATTTATTAAAAAAGAAAAACTGAACTGACATGCACTGTGAGCTGTAAGGTCTTATATAGACAGGTGTGTGGCTTTCCTAATCAAGTCCAATCAGTATAATCAAACACAGCTGGACTCAAATGAAGGTGTAGAACCATCTCAAGGATGATCAGAAGAAATGGACAGCACCTGAGTTAAATATATGAGTGTCACAGCAAAGGGTCTGAATACTTAGGACCATGTGATATTTCAGTTTTTCTTTTTTAATAAATCTGCAAAAATGTCAACAATTCTGTGTTTTTCTGTCAATATGGGGTGCTGTGTGTACATTAATGGGGAAAAAAAATTAACTTAAATGATTTTAGCAAATGGCTGCAATATAACAAAGAGTGAAAAATTGAAGGAGGTCTGAATACTTTCCGTACCCACTGTATACTGAGGTGGAAGGAAATATTGTTAATATTTTTTTTCTTGATGGTTCCACCATATGAAAGTTTCAATGTCATTCCGTTTAATTTTTTATTGAAAATTGAATAAAAGTTTTTAAAACCATATAAAATCAACATGAATATAATTAGCATATTTCTAAGATCTTGTCAGATGTTTTAAAGGGGTCATCGGATGCAACATTCACTTTTCAAGTTGTTTGAACATAAATGTATGTTGGAAGTGTGTGTACACATCCATCCTATAATTATAAAAATCCATCCAGTGTTTTTTTTTTAAATCCCTATTTTAAAATCCCTTTTCTCAAACCAGGCTGTTCTGAGATTCCTGTCAGAATGACGTAGTTCTGTACAGGCCCCTCCCACGATAGTTGATTGACAGTAGTGTTTCAGCACAGACTGGACTGGTGTCTTACCTTAGACCCACCCTGAGTGAGCTGTCATCAGTCTGCCATTCATTGTGTTGACTCTGGTGCAGGGGAAGACAAGATGTCTTCGATTAAGCGATTGAGGTGCTTTATTGTTGGATGTAATAATGAATATAGCAATCGTCATTTACTCCCGACATCTGAGCTGCTGAAGACGCAGAGGATTAACGTTACTTTCGCTTTGAAGTGAATGCGCCACTCCCGATCAGCCTAAATGCATCTATGTTCGCTCTAATCATTCGTGATCCAGCCTCATCTACAGAAGAAGTGAGTATAAGGGTTTTTTATGAATCTTTGCAAATCACCTTTCCTAATAATGCGCTAATTAGCAAGTTTCAGGATGAATGTGGCTAAAGTAAACAGTCTCTCTGAGAGCAGCTCGGAAGAGAGGGGCGGGGCCAGCAGAGCTCATTAACATTTAAAGCAACATGGACTATAATGGCTTGATAAAAACAGAGCTGATTTTGACAGGTTTAAAAAAAGTGTATTTTACACTAACATTGAGAAATTTTAACCAAAGTATGTTATAGACTTTTAATTAAGACCCTAAAGAATCATATCAACTTGTGCAAAATGAGCATCCGATGACCCCTTTAAGGTTAGCTTTTTAAAATAATTTTTCTTTTATTTATCATGGACACTATTGTTTGTCATTGACCCAAAATCAGCAGGGCCACTTTCAGAGATTGAAATTCTTCAAAAATTGTTTTCCAAGATGGATTTTTAGTGGATGCCATTAAAAAACATGTACGTAGTTAGTTGTCAGCCGTGTTCAACAAGCACAACGCTGAGTTTCTTTGTGTTGATGGACTGTTGTACCTCTCCATTATTAGTGAGTATTTCCGTGGCTAAGAGCAGCTTGCAGTGAGCTCAGAATGACGTTTCCTTAGAGATGAGAAAATGGACAGATGGAGGGTTTGGATGCTGTTGGCTCAATTAGCGCACATTTCAGTCCCGCTGCAGCTCTCTGTTGCGGACAGCCAGTCCAAAGCCTTTTACGATTACAGGGTTCCAGCCAAACAAGGGCCAGCCTGAGAGATCACTGAGCTTCATGCAAAAAGAGCTGCCATTTTTTTTTTTTTTTTTGACAACATGTTATTCACGCAGAATGGCGAAGGTGTTAGATACTGCAGTATGGGGTGACCCTCTGCTTGAGAAGGACGACTCTTCTCCCTGACTGTGATTAGCACTTCCCTTTGGGATATAGACAAGTTCAGGCACACCCCTAGGTTGGATAAATGGTTTCATTCAAGTCTTGCTGTCAAGCGGCAGAAGGACCTCAGCCCTTGTCATTAATTTGTTGTCTGTTGTTGATGCCGAGGGAAGCTGGTGGAGCTCTGGGAATTATAACTGCTCCATAATAACCACACAGCAGGGAAATGATGCTCCTCGATGTCCTGACCCCAGACCTCGTGAACGCCATGGGGATCACCTTTCTATGATTAACACAGAAGCTGAAATTCACAAAGGAGGCTTGACTAACAGTGTATCGCTTCCTTCCTTTCATTCTTCCATGTGCTCCTTATTTCTGTCATCCCGAATCGATGGCTAAATCTCGATTGTTACTGTCTCAACCGGCTTCACAGGCTGCAGAGCTGGAGGTCACGGCCCCCATCGATCCGTCAGCCTGGTTGCCGTCTGGCTCGCTGATGGATTCGGTCCCCCCAGCTTGGACGACTACCGTGGGCTTCTGAGAGAGAGATTTGTCCCTAACAAGCAACTTCCCCAGCTTGTGTTTAGCTGCTTTAGGCTTCCTCTGTCAGCTCATATCTTAGTTGTTCCATTCTTTTTTCTTCTAAACACTATTTTTTAATCAGCAAAACACAATTTTGTTCACGCAAACACTTGCTGTCAGCGTGCCAAAGGTGTGTCAGAATCAGTATCATGTGGTATCATGTTCAAGCCATAGAGCACATTGTTGTAGCATGTTGGTGCTCCGCCCAGAAGGGTTCAGGAGGAGTTCAGAAAGGTTGGACTAGATGTAGACATTGTGCGACTTTCTGGTTGGGTTTCATGTAGCATGTAGCACTGAGCTGTAGTTTGTTACACTGGAGCTGATCTGGCTGTCTTTATTTCCCTGACATCCAACCCTCAGCTTAACCAATAACAGCTGACAGCTGCTGCACATCGAGCCCTGAGGAGTTCGGAAGGGTGAAAAGGTTTGATTTTAGATTAAATGTACTTAAGGATAATGTAATGTGGAATAATCCTAATGCGGTTTTCAGTTGATCGATGGGTCAATGACATATATGAGTGTTCACGATAAAGAAATCCTTTAAAAATCTAGTGCGAAACAAACATTTAAAAAAAAAATTAAAGAGATGATTAATTATGAATCCCAAAGTATAATATATTCCACACCGCTTGAAATTATTCTTTTTTTTTTTTCATCTAAAGGTCAAATTACCTGCCTGATATTTTAAGAGATTTATTAAGTTATTAAGTATTAAGTAATCACATATACAGTAGGATGCATTCGGATAGAGTTATTTAAACTGCTAGTAAAGTGCTTCACTTTAGTGATTTTCATTCAGTTTTTAGCTTCAGCTCACGCAGCTTGACAATGCTAGTATGTTTTATTTCAATTCATTTAAATAATTGTTTTACTAAGCACAATAATGGCCATCCCTAGTGTAGACTATGAATTGGGAACACGTTCCATTCCCCCCACCTTCTCTGTCAGTGGTGCTTTACTGTACCGTCTGCTCAAAATGGCCAGAGAGTTTTACTTTGATCCTGGTACACCTTTGATTCCAAAGCCTTTACAGAGCAGTATTACAATGGCAAACAAGGAACGTCAGAGCAGGCAAGTAGAGGTGCTTGGTAGCTTTCTGTAAACAGGAGAGACTTTAAAAGGATAGTTAACCCGAAAATGAAAATTCTGTCATTTACATTAAAGAATGTGGTTGACCAAACAGTTTCTGGTCCTCATTGACTTCCATAGTATACTGTTTAGTTACCAATATTCTTCAAAATATATTTTGTGTTCAACAGAAGAAGGAAACTCATACAGGTTTGGAACAATTTGAGGGTGAGTAAATGATGACAGAATTTTCATTTTTGTGTGAACTAACTTTTTAACACTTTTTCCGGCCCTTTTTGGTGGCACTGGGCTGGAAAAATTAGCTCCTCATCAGCTCGTGCTGGTCTCGAACCAGGAACCACCAGTGACCAGGTGATGGAATAAGATCCTCATCACATAACTGATGCGAAACAAACCTCTAACCTGTATCGCTCCCATTAAAATCAACAATGCCGTCCAGATACGCTGGAATCCCCGAGTTGCACCCTGTTGTATTGCAACTCTACTTAAAAATCAATCTAAAACGCTACTGCTGCAGTTTGTTTTTTAACCTCAGCAGGTTTTTCTTGTGCTAGAGCTCTTCTCATGTGTCTATGCTGGCTGCCAATATCTGGTAGAATTCAAGATGCTCTTCCTGGTTGAAACTGTTGCCAGTTGCTGGGCCCACTGTACTTTCAGTCCTTCATAAATCCATCCACACCAACCCAGCCCAGCCACTTTAGTTTTCTAATCCCTCATTCCCTCCACATGAAGAGATCTTGCTTGAGCAAGTCCAAAACCACCATACTTGGTTCTCACTGGTGGAACAAACTCTGGATAAATGGAAAACTTATTCCACTGCTACATTCCAACAAATCCTGAAGACACACGTCTTCAGTATTCATTTACAACAGATCTCAGACGGAGTGCTTTGTACTTTGTTTAAAAAAAAAAAAAAATCTGCTCATTTCATGTAATGCTAAGGATCTTAGAATGTTTAATTTATCATTAGTACATGACTCATATATCATGTACATCATGTACACATTTTTTTTGTCTTGTCTATTCGATAGCAAATAAAAAATGCAATTCATTCATACAATGACTTGAATACACTTCCTTAATTTTTTGAGGGCATAAAATCACAATCAAAATAAATTGAAAAGAAAACCTTAAGTATGCTTAATAACATTTGATTTTTTCCCCACGAAATGGGCAAAATGCAGAAACATGCAGGGGAAAAAACCGGAAATGATATCATACATTGACCTTCATGACTGTGTGTCAAGGTCAGTACAGTATTTCATAAATTAACAAATAATTTGAAAATCTTATGACGAGGCAAGGCTAGTTCAGGTGGTAAAATATCACGTGGTGCAACTCCCCAAAAATATAATGACATTTCTGAATGAATTCATAATATTTGTTAAAAAAAATGATTACTATTTGCATTGCAAAATTATATTTAATAACTTTGAAGATGTGCCCACTCGCATGTATTCAAGGTGTAAAATATAATTTGGAAAATATTTAAGTACATTTTGGTGGTTACATTTTTGAGTCATTTTTCATCATTAAATTTCAGTCTTTCTTGAAGGTTTTAAAGGTTTTCAAAATCACATGAAACCAACAGTGAATACAGAATGAAAGAGCACATTTTTAAGAACTTGGCATGTGTGTTTAAAAAAAAAAAAAAAATTCCCAAAAATATTAATGGAAGCTCTTACATGCCATTGACCCATAAAATATCTTGGACATCTATTATTTTAGCAGTAATGTAATATTGTTTGTAATCAGAGTAATTTGAAATTATTACATTGTATTATGTTTCACTTTTGCTGTAAGGCGTAGCTTAGCATGCAGCAGGCGTTCTCATCCTATCCCAGGAACACCTATTAACATGATTTGTGCACTTTTGTAAGCCAGTTTCGTAAGAAAGCATCTGCTAAGAACATAAATGTAAATGTAGACGTGTCATGTACAAGGTCATGAAAAATGCATTACCTCTGTTGGCTAAGCACTCGGCCTTTTCATCAGTGTTGGCCCCCTCAGCACTCTGTAAGAAATATAAAATAGCCCCTGAAAGAGAGAGGCCCTATTTGCTCTGGCTCAGATAGAAGCATTAGGATGATTTTTTTTGATAGTTTACATATCCTTTCTATGCATTTTCCATTTTTTTCTGACATGATAGACCTCTGATCTTGCTTCATTACTTTTCATGAAAAGGTTGTGCCCTGTGATCTGACCACAAACAGAAACTAAGGGGACTCCACGGGGATCCATTCTCACTCTGTCACCTTTCACAAAGAAAAACACAGCTAATGCATGGCTACTACATGAAAGGGCAAGAAGAGGAGGATGAGTCTGGTGACAACAGGCGTATCTCCTAGCCAAGTCTGTCATCTCATCACTGTAGAAGAGTGTTTGGAAAAGAAAACCTATAGGCAGACCCTGTTGGGATGGTGGTGGGGAGTGCGGAGGAAGGGGATCCTGGGAAATGGGCGGTAGTCATGGCTTGGGTTACTTGTGTTTTGGCCCTCTCCGCCCAGGGGACTGCACCGCACTGCCACCGTCTTCTACTCCTGTGGGCGTTTCAGACACACTGATCCAGTCGCCTCAATAGGCTCGGGTTTCCCGTTTCCCCGCTGGCCGATGCAGGCCGCAGATAACTTTGTCTCCATGCTTGTATCTTTTATCTCACATCTGGGAGTCTTGCCTGGGAGCTGGATGGTGACTACAGTGCTTGCTTTGTCTTGGCCCTTGTCATTACAAGGCTCAGGTTGCGGGCGGAGCTGGTGGACCTCCACCTGAGCTCAGGAGCCGTCCCATCACTGTAATTGCTATGAAAGAATGTTGCCTGAACGTTTGGGTGGATTTTACTCCATCTCCCAGCTCGGTGTGCCCGTGTGCCCGTGTGCCCATGTGGGGTGTGTTCCCATTCGGGGTCTCCAGTCCATTAGCTATGTATACTATATGGATGTTTAAAAACCTTTAATATTATTATTTTTTGTAAATTTTATGCTAGTTTTAACTTGACGTTTTACTCAGTTTACAGTTTTTCACCGTATATGGTAAGGTAACTTACAGTTAACCAATTAACAGGTCTTTACTACTGCATTTTTATAAATTACAAACATTTTATTTTTTACAGTGCTATGATTCCAGTTTGGTTTCAGTTATTTCTTTTTTTTTTTTTACTTTTATTTTATTTATTTTTTTCAGAGTAGCTGCTTCAACACAGTTGTGTCTTTAAAGGGGTTATATGATGTTGCTAAAAAGAACATTATGTTGTGTATTTGGTGTAATGCAATGTGTTTATGTGGT
>NW_015555778.1:1960584-1960880 GCF_001515605.1 Sinocyclocheilus anshuiensis | reverse complement strand
GAAATCAGGTCCGAGAACCATACTCGGCCCGGCCAGAACGGGGCTACTAGCAATAGACGGACCCCGTCCCGACGCACACTCTCTCTAGAACTCCCGGGAGCAGCGCGATCGGGGGAAAGGCGTACAGACGAAGCCTCGGCCAAATCTGTACCATAGCATCCAGCCCCAATGGAGCTGGATGAGTCAGAGAGAACCAGAGGGGGACATTGCGATGTCTGACGGGTCGCAAACAAGTCCACCTGAGCCTGGCCAAAAACTCTCCATATCTGCTTCACCACCTCGGGGTGAAGCATCCA
>NW_015555778.1:1953432-1960558 GCF_001515605.1 Sinocyclocheilus anshuiensis | reverse complement strand
ATGCTCCGATTGAGCTAAAATCAACCAATCGTCGATATAATTCAGTATGCGGATGCCCTGGAGTCACAGAGGAGCCAGGGCAGCAACCACACACTTCGTAAAAGTGCAGGATGAGAGTGCAAGGCCGAAGGGAAGAACTCAATATTGGTATGCTTCGCCCCCGAAAGCAAACCTCAGGAATTTCCCGTGTTGAGGAAGGATGGAGACATGGAAGTATGTGTCTATTAGATCTATCGTGACAAACCAGTCCTCGGACCTGATCTGAGACACGACCTGTTTGACATTGAGCATTTTGAACTTCAGACGCATGACTGAGCTAAGATATCATCTGCTTTAACTTGCTCGCCTTCATCTAGCTCTTTCAGCAGGTCGGCTTGGTACGCCTGTAACATGACCCAACGAGATACATTTGGCAGTAGTTTCCACGCTGCTAAATAATCTACTAAGGGAAACAGTCTCTCGAGACTGGCCTCTGGTGTATTAGGAGCTGCTAGCTGGGTGCCCTGAAGCAGCGGACCGGCAGGAGATCGCCGAGCTAGCTGCCCACTCAATGTTCAGCTTGGCAACCGCACGAGTAACTACCTCCAATAGCTCCTCATATTGTGGGGATTGAGGGGGCGAATCCTCGACGCTCTCCACAGATAGGAGAAGCGCCGAGCCCGCTCTCCAGGGGGAAGTAGCCGCAGAACGGGCTTCCGATCCCAGCGAGCGGGCAGTGGATCTGGCAGGTGAGGAAGAAGATAGGGACTCGCCCGTCTCCATTCCCTCCACCAGATCCAGCTGCGAACCCCACGAGTGCAGCTGCCGCTCCGCCTCGGCGGAAGCGGGGCCAGCACCGTGAGGAACGCTGGTGAAGGCTCCCTCCTCAAAGAGAGCCTTCCGGGAGCGAAGCAAACGCAGTGGCAACTGCTCACAATGCGGACAGTCAGCCCTCTCGAGAGCCGACGCCGCGTGCTCCGCTCCCAAGCAGACCACGCACAAACTGTGTGTATCCCCACTCGTGATGTAGCGTGGGCAGGGAGGAACACACAGTCTGTAACGCGATCTGCTTTCGCCCTTTAGTTTAGACATCTTTTGCTGGAGCTTATATCTTGAATGCTTGTGCAACTTTGGACAGACAACAATAAATAAGACTCATAGAACATAGATCATGACCGACACACACAGAGAGCTTTGCTGAATGACAGAAAAGCTAGCGCCGGCTGCACCTCACGTGCTTTTAAAGCTTCCTGGTCATGACGTCACCTGCCTCTGATGTCTCGCCCATCGATTCGACTGATTACACATATGATTCAGAGCTTGGTATCGTTCCCCTAGCGTTTTCCGACGCAGCTCGAGTTCCCGAAGGGGAACTAGTCAATCAGAAATAAATCCTCCTGTGAATCATTTTGTTTGGGTCAAGGAGGTCTATAATACCCAGTAGCGTGTTTAGGCAACTCACGCAATTGAGTGGGGCCGCGTGGTCCAGGGATTTCCCTGATAATACCTGAAGAAAGCTAACGGTTACCTTTTCCTTTCATCAAAGGCTGTCGCTCAGGTGGTGTGTGAATTTTGGAGATTTGTTTTTGAGCTAATCACCTGAGCCATGAATGCTGTGTGACTATTGACTCTGCAGCCGAAGGAAAGTTTTGCCTTAATGATGCAAACAGGCTAATCACCATCAACTATCCTGAGCTGAGACGTCATAGGCAGCAGAGAGTGGAGAAAATGTAAGCCTAGCAAAAAAAATATATAATGTTTAGTCAGAAATCACTGTTAATTTGGAATGGAGAAAGATTTTTTGGGGGCTGAGGTTTTGGGTTGTAGTTTGCAAAATACCAGAAGTTAGCAAAATTACTAATTGTTTGTGGCATTCATAGAACAAATATGCTATGTTTCTAACTTTCTAAGATGTTTTGGGATCATCTCTCTCATATACACGCATGCAAAAACACAATGTTTACACTCTCTCTCTGTGCCTCATTTACCCCTAAATGGTACTTATTAGTAGTACATTAAATTTACATATAAAGTACTTTAAAAGTACACATCAGTACCTAAAGTAAAAGGGTACAAACTCAGTGACAGTTTTGTACCTTTTTTTCAAAGTTGTATCCTATTTCCTGATGTTTTTTCTCGTTTCCTTTTGTTAGAGAATGCAGACATTTTGAAAGACTGAGCAAAGAAGCCGCAGATTACACATGATGTCCTTTTCTCAACAAAAATAGTTAGCCACAGGCTCATTTTGGGTTAGAGCGTCAAGTTGAGGATCTTTTAAAAAACTTCAAGAAAAGCACAGAGAACAGTGGTTAGTGCTTTTAGGGGGAAGAATTCAGCACAAGATGTTTGACAGAGTGGGACGATGTTAAGGAAATGGCGGTACTCATGACGAGAAAGAAAATAATACATCAAGCCCTTTTAAAAGAGGCTGGACAAGATGAGAGCGGCCGAGTGGATGAGAGTCCGTCACCCAATCCTTCTCCTGCGGACAGGGGAGGGCTTATAACACTATTACACTGCACTTTGCTAATGGTGTTAAAAAAGACAAAGAGGGCAGGTCAGGGAGAGTGGGACGGGTGATACACTTAGCTTTAGAGTGCATGGCATTACCATCATTTTCTGTTTGATGCCCTCTGACAAACCCAGTCACTTTTACGCTGAGAGACAGAAACCCGAGAGCAACTCTTCTGTGTGTTTGTTATGGGAGTGACAATTAGGCTGAGGGCATTAGAGTGTGTGTGTGTGTGTGTGTGTGTGTGTGTGTGTGCGAGACGAGAAAGACGTTTACAGGCTTTCCTGCGTATGCATGTGTTTAGTTTTACATGCATGTGTACACACGTCAGCACGCACGAGCGTCTCGCTGTGCTCTTGGTTGTTTGTTTGCGATGGTGTATTTTCTAAGACAGGTGTTTACTCACCCCATGATGAGAAAAACAGCATGTTATCACACTGTGGAGAAAAGCACTCACAGTCACACAGCACGGATCCCATCAGCCCCCTAGAGGACGTAACGCGCACAAAGAGTGGATTTCATTCATTCCTAATCGCAGTAATCTGGTACCATGCCATAAAATTCACACTTCATACAGCCTGAAAGTGATTACATATGGCTGAGGTAAAAAGGGTTAATGTTTGCACTCAACCTTTCTGTACATCACTGGCTCAGATGTATTCAGAATACACTACTATTTAAAATTTGTGGTTAATGTTTTTGAAAGAAGTCTCTTATGCTCAACAAATTGAGCAGTTATTCAATCATAAATACAGCAAAAACAATAATATTGCGAAATATTATTACAATTTTAAAAATTTCATTTATTCTTGTGATGCAAAGCTGAATTTTCAGTATCATTACTTCAGTTTTCAGTGTCACATAATTCTTCAGAAGTCATTCTAATATGCTGATTTTGCTGCTCAAGAAACATTTCTTATTATTAACAATATGCTGCATAATATTTCTTTTTTTTTTGTTTATTTGTTTTTGGAAACAAAAGCAAGTGTGTGATCATTCAGGAGAGCCTGTGCTGTCCATCAAAATTATGATTGCTCAAATAAGTAGGGAAAACCAGTCACAGCTTTCAACTTTTTTAACTCTGATTAGAGAGCCGAGAACCCCAGAGATGTTTGACTGGATCACGGCCCCACACATTTTATTTTTACATACAGTCAAGCTGAAGGGGTGAACATTAATTAGATTTTATTAAAATGTCTCTGCTCATAGGATACTTTAGAAGTAGTGGTGATTTAGGATTTAATGCCGGTTGGCTTACTTTTTTTTTTCTCTTCTCAGTATTGACTTGGCAGTATGGAAACATTCTCCAAAGGGGCTTGAATTTGAGCTGCTTTTTAAATGATGTTAAACATAATGTTTAAGTCTCTGTGTTTTCTCATAGGTGTGTAAGCTTAAGTGTAATAAATTAATAAATACAATTATATATTATATTTTATAATTGTTTTATTATTATTTTATATCTTAAAATTATAAGTAAATACAGTATGTGTATAAATAAATATACATGTGTGTACAGTAAAATATGTTTGTGTGTCTATACATAAACTTTTATATAAGTAAATATTATCTCATAAGGATTGTGCTATGTAATTTTAAAAAGTTAGGTTGAAGTGCTTCAGTTTCCTCTTGTTTTCAAGGTGTGTGTGCTTGAGAAATCCTTGTTAATCTCTCTCGTCTGCCATAACCACCCATAAAACTAGTGCTGTTTCCCTCTCTCTCACACACACACACACAGGCCTTCAAATGTCTTGCTTTTCCCCTGCTTTCACAACCTTGCAGATAGATTGTTATTTTATGTTGGATTTGGGAGGAAATAAATAGTTTCTTAACTCAGAGGAGTATGTATTTTGGGTGAGATTCGTGTGTGTGTTGTAGGGAGTCTGTGTATCGTCTGTGGTTTGCATTGTTTTAAGTGTTGTGTGTGTTGTTGAAGGTGGTACGGTGTGTATTGTTTTAGGCAGTGTGTGTTTTGAGGGGCAGTGAGGGATAAAGACAGGATGCAGAATGGCTTCTCAACAGGCGTCTGCAGGTACGAGAGAGAAGTTTCTTAGCTGAGCCATGAAATTCCAGAAGCCTCATTACACTCGCCGTCAGAGCTCGTGGTGACGATGAGATCCAAACGAGCATATTTGAGATAAGTGCCAGACATCCTCAGCTTATAATAACAGTATTTATCGTAAAGTTAGAGAAAAGTTCATTTATAAGGAAAAAGTCATAAATACAGTGGTGCCCAAGTGTCTGAGACTACACTGACAATCTGGGATTCAAAATCTGATTAAAACCTGCAAAGTTTTTTTTTTTTACTTTTTTTTTAATTAAAAAAAAAATACATAAAGAAAAGTAAATAAAATAAAATAAAATGTTTGTATTGTACATTTTTTGTGAATGTATCTTTGTACCCCACATTCGATTTTTTTTCCAGCTATTTAACGCTCACTTAATCTGTAAAAACATTAATAATTTAATAACACTTAACTAATATTTTGCTTATCTCTAAATTGATATGTTTTTTTTTATATTGTACATTGTGCATTAGTACATTGTTATTGTGAATTATAAAAATATAGAATTGTAATATCATTTATCAGTTATTTGCCATATAATAATTACAAATATTTAAAATAATTAACTGTAATCAATAAAAATAAGCAGTATCAGACAGACTTTTTAATATCACTGCTACTGTAATTTTTACTAATGGTAGTGGTCTCAGACTTTTAGACCCCACTGTATATAAAACGAATCACAAAACAGCATGTTTATAATAATAAAAAAAAAATCTCTGATTCTATTTCAGAATAATTTTGTGTCCTCATCCAGAAGGACTTGGTGTCGTGGCTTAGTGTTCACGCTCTAAAATGTGCACAGGTGACCTGGGTCTAAATCCATTTCAGGTCATTTCCCGACCCCAATCTTCATAATTTCTTCTGTCTTGTTCTGGTTGATTACAGGCAAAAAGCCCAATATGAAAATTTGTGTTCAAATGATTAATATGCATAAGCAGTTTGTACATACAAGGATGTAAACATGCAGAGTAGCTGAACTGAGGTAGTGAAGCCTCTGTGTTTGTAAACATCCACCATTAGTAGCCCATTAGAGCCGTGGTACAATGACAGACAGCATCCCAGCGCAGCTGCTACCTGAACACGCTTTTGATGATAGAACACAGATTTGTTTGCTGTCCTTTCATTTACCGGACTGCATTGTCACTTCTATTTTCTCCCACTGTCTTTCAGTGACTGAAAGGTCTTACAAAGCAGGCAGAGGCATAAAAATTTAATTAAACAGGGGGGCGTAGTGTCACAGCGAGGATGGGTACTTTTATCTAACAGCGGTCCAGAGTAAATAAGGACGCCGTGTGAAGAGAAGGTGAATGTGAACATGGACCTTCCGAGAGAACACACAGCACCTGGATAATTACAGACCTACTTACCTGAACATATAACTAGACATTTGTGTTAAAAGAGGAGCAAAAACAGCTATTACTTTTCCTCTCACACAGGGCACATGTGTTTTGTCCCCTGGGTCGTCTGTCCTATTCTTCTTTGTTGTTTGTTTTATTTTTCTCAACCATCCCCCCCTTGACAGTGCTTTTTAGCCCTGGCCAAATGTCAGCTGGGATAACGTTTGCATAAATGCTGTGATAGAAAAATTGCTCAAACAGAGTTGGAATAACAGGAGAGATTGCGGGGAGATGTGGGGGGAGGAGGGGGCCGTGGAGATCTCGGCGTCTGCCTGACACAAAGAACAATAAACATGTTCCACATGGGGAGAGGTGGTCCACAGACCAAGCCCAAGCTGAGCATGTGGAAATGGGTTCCAGACCCAGAGCCATCGGCACAAAGGACCATTCTCGCACACATGCACACAAACACACACATGCTAAACTCTGCGTCTACCCTCCCCCTCATTTAGGCATATACATCAGCATGAAATGTGCTGCTAAACCCCTGACACCAGAACTAACCCGCCATCAAAATCTCAAAACTCATGCGGACCCAGCACATAGCCTTGCGGCATGCCCGAGGTGGTGATGCGTTTGAGGGAGAATTACACCTGAAGTGTGTGAGGTTTGTGCCAGGTTATTAGCTTGCTGTGTTTGCCCTAAACTATTATAGCCAGGTCATTGGTTAATTGCAGAATAATCACACATATTTGCTTTGGCTGCAACTCAACTAAAGGTTCAGGACAAAGAAAACCAACAATAACTTCTAAATGAGGACCAAACTCCACAAGACTTTCACAAACTCATCATTTCTGTTTGACAGAAGTTTGGCAAACTTTAGCATCTGCTCTGTGGCAAAAAGTGGTGCAAAATATAATAAATGACTTGGCACAAAGTGTAGGGCTTTCTAAAGACAAATAAGGTTGTCTCATTTCTCTCTCCTTCCAGACAGCTGGACTGTCTTTATCCAATTTTACAGAGGTAAACCCCCACCCGACCCCAAACTTCGGTGGTTGTAGTAATACAATCCATAAATGTTTCATTTATAAAACCCTCAAAACTACTTTTCCACTTCATTAGTCCAATTCTGAAATTCACAACATTGCTTGAGAGAGACACATTACAGATTCTAATAGTCAAAATGACTTTTGGCGCTTTTCCACTGCGTGGTACGACTCGGCTCGGTACGG
>NW_015555778.1:1944949-1953409 GCF_001515605.1 Sinocyclocheilus anshuiensis | reverse complement strand
GGAACCCGCCCGGAGCCGTACCGTGCCGTACCATGCAGTGGAAAAGCGCCATTTGTTTATACCAGCCAGAATCCTCTAAATACCATGATAAATCATGGATTCTGTCTTATCTAATCTGCTTGCTTGGTTTTAACCTCTTCCATTAAAGATGCTTCCTACTATGGGCCTGGAAAACATACTCTTCTACATGCAAACATTTGCTAAAGGAAGTTCTGAAATCTGGATCTGAGGCTCTCTGTCGGCCAGACACTGCCATAAATCACTGCACTTCAAACCCCTTCTTTGACCGCACCGCCAGGAAAGTTCGCCCCGAGAGTCACGCTCCTTCTAAACACGCCAAACGAGAGTGGTTTGGTCTGATTAATTGAAGTCCTGTGGGGATGATAGCGGCTGAAGAATGAACCAAAGACCCAAAGAGCCCCAAAAAGACTTTCTACACACATACATTCCTCCAGATGGGAAGAGAAAGAATCTTAGCACAGTTTCACCAAAGGCACACATCACAGTTAAATTTAATTAGGAATTTTAGAAGCAATCAATGACATATTTAATGAAATAATTGAATTAAAACTATTTAATGAAACAAAGTACATCAAGAAAAGTTTATTTCATGTTCAGTCTTAAAAATATATACTGCATGCTTCAATGGTTCTTTGCTTCACCATCATTCCGTAATTTTTGTACTCCATTGGTTGCTGTATAGTGTTCTTGTGTTGGCTGCTTGGTTCTTTAGAGGTTAAAAATATTGATGTTACATTATAGGTACTTCAGATCTCTTTCTGGGTCTCTTTCAAATTAACTTGAGGGACGTTACCTTGCGTTACAGGTATTTAATTTAAATACCAACTTTCTCTCATCATTTTCTCCAAAAATGAAACAGAAGCAACTGATATAAAAAAAAAAAACAGAGTGTAGTAGATACATAGCTCAGATCATTTGGTTCACATGAGTTCATGCTTTTAGCCATTTGATTACAGTTTATCTTGACAAATCTGATCCCAATTTGAGACATTTTTGAGATTTCTTACAAAGAGTGTGATATTGAAGGCCTTATTCTTAGGGTAAAGTTCTGAGAAGCAGAAAACTTTAGCAAAAGTCCCATTTTGTTCTCCATTCAGTTTCATTGTTGTCCTTAAATGAGGATATCTCCTGTGTAATTTTTCTTGCTTGAGAGAAAAAAAGTAAAAGAAAATGTTATTTGTAAACCTAATAAGGTTCTTTTTGGCATCAGGCTGTAAAACCTTTTTTGGTTCTAACTGGATTGTAGACATGATGAAAATATCCCGCTGTGAAAGGGAGACTATACAGCTCATTTAGAGCTGATGTGAGATCAGTTGTTGATGTAGCGGCGGAGGAAGAGTTCAGGGAGGTCTGAGCGGGACTATGCTCTGAGGACTCGAGGAGGAAGTAGACCAGTGACTACAGTGTGATTGATGAAACGAGCTCACCTAACTGCATGCATTAGCTCTCTCTAAACCTGCCCCCTCACCCCCTCACCCCCTGGCCCTGTCCCTGCCCTCTATCCCCTCAGAGACCTCCAGAAAACAAAGCCATGTGATGTTCTGATTAATGTAGACTTCACTCACAGTCTGCAAAGTGAAGCAGCTTTTGAATTTTATTTGTGTATCATGTGATTTGCTTTTTGGGGGGAGGACATTTTATAGTTTGTAAATGTCTTTTGTTTCATTCCAAAAACCTGCCTCCAGATCAAAGACGTGGTCCAAATGCAAAGACTTTGGTAGGCAGTTTAATGCTGCCTACTAAGAAACCTTCTTTCGGCCAAATTTGGCCAAATTCAAAAGCCACACAAAATTAACTTGATGAAAAATGGAAGGGTGGTGTAATCTTTTATCTCTTGCAAAATATTATTTTAACAAAACACCTGCTTCCGCACTCGTGACAAACCAGCTAGAGCCTTTGGATCTTATTATCTTCACATTGTGAACAGAATAAGAGGTTTTAAGATCTCAGGTTCGCACACAAACATACATGTGTGTCTTTTATTATGTCTGTGTCTACAGTGCATCCTGTATTTTGTAAGGTGAAAACCATATGTAATTAGCTAAGGCTAGATCCTGTCAAAATGAGACAGAGACTTGTTGGATCAAAGACCATCCTTGTAGAATATTTTTATTAAGTCAGCATCAGTATTATTAATTAATTTAATTTAAAAAAAAGTCAGGCTGGTATAATCTTTTATTATCTCTTAGAAAAAAAATCATTAAAAAAAAACTGCTTCACTGCTTATTGGTATTAGAAAAACCTTTGTCTGCAAAATCCAAGTAATGTGGTGCTGAACTAACATTCAGAAACATGCAGAAATTAAATCATAAAACAGAAAATTATATCATAGAGTGGACCCTTGCATATCTGTCAGGATCAATTAGTCTCTTAAAATACTAAATCATTTGACCTGTTAAGGCCATTTGTTCAGCTTAGTTCAGATTGTAAAATGTCATGTGGTGCAACTCGCCAAAAACTGTACATTTATGAATAAATTATTCATATTTGTGAAAATACTTTTATCTTTGAAAACAAACACTCGTGTATTTAAGATGTAAGGAAAATATATTCGTTTTTACTTGATATTTACACCACATGACATGCTTTTTATTATTTTGTGTCATTCTTGCATCATCTGTATTTTTATAAAGCATGAGTCGCTGCTGCCTATGTAGAATGTTTCAAATCTGTCAGTTATGAGATTCTATCTTAGTATGAATGTAGGCAAGTTTTGGCACAGACCTTTTGTATATAGGGTTTTGTTGACCCTGTGCGTTTCTTTTGATTTCATCTTGTCTTTGTTTCACTTTGATATTCTGCTAAATTGGATGAAGCACGCTGGTATGGCTTCTTATAGTGTGATCAGTTGATTTGAGTTTGCTGTGTTATGTTCTGTAGTGAAGGGGGCTGCTTTGATGGCGTAGAGAATGGAGGATGGAGCAGGTGTGTCAACCGCACTGGTGACAAACCATTAGAGTCTCTCGGCTGGAGCCGTTAGATCTTATTCATGTAATCTTCACACTGTGGACAGAAAAAGAGGATCTGAAGAACTCAAGTTCGCATACACACGTGTGTGTTTTGCTGTTTCTCTCTACAATACTTCCTGTTTTCTTGAAAGGTGAAAACCACATAGTTAGCTAAGGCTGGATCCTTTTAAAATGAGCTGCAAGGCTTCATATCATTATCAGTAAGTAAAAAGCCATATTTAATATCAGAAAAATAAAAATTACCTCACTTTTTAAGCAAAACCACTGTGTTTTACAGAAGAAAGTCATATATGTGACTTTGGGGTGAATAAATTGGCTTGAGGGTGAATAAATGATGACAGAATTGTAATTTTCGGGTGAACGTTCCTTTTAAGTGTCCAAATGCTTTTTAGTACCACTGTATTCGTCTGCACATGAAGTCACAGATCCACTGAAGTAACTGCAGTTTTTGCATCTCGAGTCATACCTTCCTGCAGGTGCTCAATTTGTGTCTAAATTGCCCCAGCCAGCAAACTCATTTCAGAAGAGCTGGGCTGAAGCCAGACCATGTGAAAACCCTTAATGAAGTGGCTTTCTCTCTCTGAAGCCCTATCAGTCTCTGCTCATCCACTTCCACTTGGTCATTCCAGTCAGTACGGCCTTTAGCTCCAAGTCCCCCTCAACCAATCCCATCCTGTCACATACAACGTAAGATATATCCACTATGAGTGACAGGAGCTACTAGCAATTTATTTTTCGAGTTTTGTGTTAAAAGATCTTACGTTCTCAATCTTCAGCCTGTCATTGTGATAACTTTGGCAGTTTTGTGGATCTCAAGTAAGTTGTTTGTTTTTATTTCCTCAGATTCTTGCATGGTGAATACACAGTGGAGGTGGCCATCAATGACTACCTGGACATCTACTGTCCACACTATGAGGACCATCATCCACAGGAGCGCATGGAACGCTACATCCTTTTCATGGTCAACTATGATGGCTACACTACCTGCAACCACCACATGAAAGGCTTCAAGCGCTGGGAATGCAACCGCCCAATGAGTCCGAATGGGCCCCTCAAGTTCTCAGAGAAGTTCCAGCTGTTCACACCCTTCTCTCTGGGCTTCGAGTTCCGCCCAGGCCATGAATACTACTACATCTGTGAGTAACCTTCTCCTTTCTTACTCTCAATCTTCAACTTCGAACCCCTCGTCTGCGTTTTCTTGTGACCAGGTGTCAGTATGGCCCCAGGGTGCAATCATTCACTGAACTGATGGTTGTTGGGTTACAGGAATTGGGGTGTAGAGGGCAAAGGAAGACTTGATAAGGACGCGCAGACTTCACAACAACATCTGATCAATAACGTGCCACACAGTTCAGTCTGCTGAAACCTGTTATGTGGTCTCTAGAGACATATGGCTGAATGAACAAATAAAATACGTGCCAGTCAATCATTGGTTAATGCTATAACGATATAGTTTAGGAAACGAATGCAAAGTGTAACTGAAACTTGAAATTACAGGTTACACATCTTGAATTTACATAAAACAAATTTGCTATGCACAATGTTGTATACGATGCAGTGACTCATCTACAGTATCCGGGTTTTACTAGAGTACACAAATAGTAACATAAGTTCCCTGATTTGACATCGCAAGAATAACACTCAAATTTTTCTTTGTGTTGTTATTTCCCTGGTGTTGGTTTCTAAAGGAAGATTTTTTCAGGTTTGATGAAGATTGAAGGAATGGGTCTCACACATCAGCAGAAGTTAAAGGGATAGTTCACCTAAAAAAAATAAAAATTGTCATCACCTTCTTATAATTCCAAACCTGTATGACTTTTTCTTCAGTGGAACATAAAAGAGAAATTTAGCAGAATGTTCATGTTCATGGGGACCGAGGGCTGTTAAGTTCTAAAAATAACTAAAAGCACCATAATTATTGTATTTTTATGTAAAAAATAAAATAAAATACAGCATTGCTGTGCAACTTTAAAATATATATGTAGTCATTTATAAAGCTTGATAGCCCCTGGTCACCATCCACTTTCATTGTATGTAGTACGTCTCCTTTTGTGTTCCAAACAAAGTCATACAGATTTGGAATGAGATGAGAATGAGATTAAATGGTTTTAATCTATGGCATGCATATGTATACATACAGTTTTGTTATATTTTCACCAAATTTCCACAGACAATATCAAATCCACCATGCATTACCAAGAACTAGTCAATCTTTTTTTGACTCAAACTCTTGTTCATGTGTCCACGTTGACATACGCAACATTTCTGCACCGTAGGAAGTGTTCTTCAGAAGGCTGTTGTCTATGTTGCATTTTGGTATGGCATGCCAGGTGGACATCTCTTTTTCCAGTGGCAGCCACTGTAAACATATCAAAATGGTTTAAAAATCCGTTATTACTGTCATTTAAATGTCTGTTGCTTTAGTTGAAGTCACATTTGGTGCAATTGGAGCTGGAGACATTTATTATAGCGATTTGAATGTCTAGGAGTTTAATCAGAGTCGTCGAGGCAGAAAGGCCAGTTCTACTGAACTCCCTTGGGAGCAGAGTTTGGCAGTGTCCTGATGCATCTGCCTGATGAAAATGTCAATTTGTTGAATGGCATGTGCACTATTAGCTGTGCACTTTGCCGCTCTGGGTGAGATCGGTGCAAAACCAGTTACCAAGGCCATCATGCGTAACTGTCCAAATTATGCTGATTGGTCAAATCATATTTAACAGAAGGATCCTGATGGGGGTAATTGCATCCACAGCTTCTGGGGTGCCAGCCATTACCATTTTTCAGATAACAACAGGTAAAAGCCATTAACCTGGAGGGGGAGTTTTTGGCTCGGGATGGTGCCCGGACGACAGTCCTGACACCTCGTCCTCCGGAGGCGGCCCGCCCACCGCCTCAAGGTCAGCCCTTCGCCTGGCTGGACGAATCGAGTGGGGTTCTGCTTTATCCTCTTCTTTCGCTCTCTCTTGCTTGACAGGGAGGAATTTGCCGAGGTGCATCTGGTCCTGTTTCACTAATGGTCTTGTGAAAGGTGTCCTTTGGCCTGATAAAAAGGGCTCCCGCTGGGCACAGGCAAAAGGAAAAGGCTCAGGGCAGCACGCAGGATGCATTAATGAGGCAATTTCTCCTCTTTTTTGTTTTTTTCCCCCCTTTTTATTCTCACTTATGCTTTTTTTCTGTATGTGTGTGTTTATTCCAACTTTTAGAAGAGAGAAGGGACTTTGAGAGCAAAGTTTTCATGTGATAAAAGAATGCAGCTTTTTATCCTAAACGAATGCAGCTCATTAAGTAGAACAGCATGATTTTTACCGCTCACCATGCTTGCAGTGTCCCGGGTTGCCTTAGAACTGGCCCTGCGCCCTCAGCGCTCGGCAGTTCAGAGGTTTGGGGCTCAAGGGGACCCAATCTGTAGCTCTGCTCATGACTATAAACCTCCCATTGTGTGTCGGGACACCTGATCCTAAAAGCATAGTCACACAAATTGCTCTTTTGAAAGCTAAAAGCACATTTGTCCTAATAATCGCTGAAGAGTCATTTCTAATGGTCATGGCCATCTGTTGTATATAACAGCCAAAGATTTAGAGGCCAGAAATACTAAACAGGTTTTAAGGTTAGGTATGAAAATCTGAGGGCTTTCTGTGCTTAAAGGAGTAGGTTTACCCTTTACCACTCTAAAAATGGATTGTTGACAATGCTAACTTTTATCAACGCGTTATGGTCTTAATGAGATAGCTCACCTAAAAATGAAAATGTTATTCTAAACATAACTATTTTACTTGGCAAATTGGTGGTGAATTCGTACAATTTGAGTCATGTGAAAGAATATGATTTTTAGAACAAATAAAAATGAATAAACATGAAGGTCTGACCCATATCCCACTTATAAAACAAACTCTGAGTTGGATGTAAGCAGATTGTACAAAAAGGTACAAATGTGATACAAATTTGTCAACAGTTCACCAAAATGGAGAATAGTTATGAATTGCTGTGATGTTGTGTTGTCCAAACCTTTCTGACTTTTTGCTTCAGTAGAACAAGAAATACTGTAAAAGCAGAAAATTACAATAGAAGAATGTTCATTCTGCTCTTTTCCATACAGTAAAGGTATGAAGCAGGACAGACACTGTGAAGCTCCAAAAAGGACAACAAAAAGCACCATAAAGTATAAATCTCATGCACATTTAAATATGGAACATCAAGAATCATCAAACCAGGTTTGAAATTGCCATTGGCTCTTAAATGTCTTGTAACCAATCACATCAACGCAAGTTTGAAGGGGGGAGCGGAGTCAAAAGTAACAGGTTTTTATATTATATTATTTTATTTTATTTTTATATTAATTTAAACAATTATTATCAAATAATTATATTCATTTAGTAACATAATATATCTTAGTGTAGGCTATATATTTAGAGTTTTATAATTCATTATATTCTTGTCGATCCACCAGTTCACATTTACAACTGCGTGTTTTCTGCGTAAAAATAAGGGTCGTTTTTGGCTTATTTAAAAATTCAAATTCATTCTCTGCCAGCAGGTGGTGCTTTTCGCCAGGAATATAGCCGTTTCCCCGGTAACCGCAGTAAACAAAGCAGCGCAGCACCTGACTTTGCTCTCATATTTAATCAGTTAAATAGCCTTTTGAAGTGTAAGCTACAGTATATCTCACTATACATGTAAATATACATTTACATGTGTAACCCTCTTCGTCGGTGTGCTCCCCCAAATGTCTCTGCCTTGTGTTGAGGTGAGGGGTAAATGAGGAGGACACCAAAATCGTCGAGTCAAAAACAGCAGCTTTCTTTTATTAGGCTCCTTTCTCCACACAGTCACTCTCACAGCATGACAGGATGGCAACAGCCTTTCACAAAGGAAATAGAACTGTGTTCATTTCAAATAACCTCAAAATTACAATACATAACGCATTATAAAAGGAAATAATGAAGTTGAGACTGCAGCTAACTTAATAGTAAGCTCATCGTTCACAAACTTACTAAAACACAGGAAAGATAAACTACAGCATATGACAGACAAAGATAAACACTGGATGTAATCAAAATAAGGAGAATTAGACCATAAAATACACAAATAGACCTTAAACATAACATAACATACATGAAAATTATGCTCAGCCACATGGAACATAGGAACGTGCAATAATATCAGAAATACAAAACAATCTATCAAAAATAATGTCTGATACACATTATCCAACCTATCATCAACAATATATTTCTTCTAATAACATGGATGGCTAATATAATTAGATCAATTTAATGGATGTAGTGGAGCAAACTGATAAACCCTCCTTACCTTTCACAAAGGAAATAGAACTGTGAGTGAAAAGAAGGGCTCACTCCTCTAATGAGAACACAACGCACAGCTCCCCCCAAAGGCCGGGAGAACACATTACATCTTCCCTACATCTATATATATATATATAGAGAGAGAGAGAGAGAGAGAGAGAGAGAGA
>NW_015555778.1:1930562-1944900 GCF_001515605.1 Sinocyclocheilus anshuiensis | reverse complement strand
TTCATTTAGTAACATAAATATATCTTAGTTTAGGATATCTTTAGAGTTTTATAATTCATTATCTTCTTGTCGATCCACCAGTTCACATTTACAACTGCATGTTTTCTGCGTAAAAATAAGGGTCGTTTTTGGCTTTGGTCTAAAAGAGCAGAAGGGCTTATTGAAAAATGCTAATTTATTCTCTGCCAGCAGGTGGCACTTTTTGCCAGGAATATAGCCGTTTCCCCGGTAACCGCAGTAAACAAAGCAGCGCAGCACCTGACTTTGCTCTCATATTTAATCAGTTAAATAGCCTTTTGAAGTGTAAGCTACAGTATATCTCACTATACATGTAAATATACATTTACATGTGTAACCCTCTTCGTCGGTGTGCTCCCCCAAATGTCTCTGCCTTGTGTTGAGGTGAGGGGTAAATGAGGAGGACACCAAAATCGTCGAGTCAAAAACATAAACACTGGATGTAATCAAAATAAGGAGAATTAGACCATAAAATACACAAATAGACCTTAAATATAACATAACATACATGAAAATTATGCTCAGCCACATGGAACATAGGATTTTTCACTGGAGCACCACCTGAGTCTTCTCCTCCCATTTCTACCAGTGATCTTTCCTTCCCACGGTACTACCTGCGCACATATCAGTAGCACCACTGGGCTGTAGGTTGCCAAGTTGAGGGGACAAATGGGTTGAAATTTGTATGCGTCGATCGTGTGAGAAAGATGCGTTTCATGCAAGATCTGACAACTGGACAACCTTGGAATTTGTTGTCGTGATTATTCATATAATGAGGTTTGACCCATACAAATTACGGGAGTTTTACCGGAAGCGAATGTAGCAAACATATAAAATACGCCCAGTGGGATTTTTTTTTTATAGAAAGATTAAAAATACGGGAGAAATACGGGGAAATATTTAAACGGGATGATAGCGGGATAGAATGGGAAAATACGGGAAAATCCCGGGAAAAACGGGAGGGTTGACAGGTATGCACTAATCAAAATGAAAAGGTTTTGGAACAGCATGAGGGTGAGTAAACGGACAGAATTTTCATTTTTGAGTAAACCATCTCTTTCAGTTGAGTGTGATTCGTAAACGTGCTGCTAGTCTGACCCAAAGCAGGCACAGGGTGTCTCGAGTGGGTATCGCTTCAAATATAATGGCTGTCCAGGAAATTGAGGTGGTGGGCGTCACAGAAATGTCGCTAAACCAGCAGGGCGTCCCAGACCTTCCTTCCAGCCATGGGACGTTGTCACCCCAGTTGTGAGGGGAAAACGGAGACAGAAGAGGGTCAATCACAGAAAAAAGAATGGAAAAAAAGAACCCAGGGTTCAAAGTTTGCACTCGAGGCTGGGTGTTTCTTATGCCTGTCCTGAGCTGTTTTTAATGCAGTCCGCCCTGACGCTTGGTGCGAGACCTGCTATTGTGCACATTTTGTTTCAGACAGCGGCCTGGGCTGAGAAGTACTTAGTCTGGCTATTCATCAGACGAGGCCGTCTCCTCCTCCAGAGAAGTGTTACACACACACACACACACACACACACACACACACACACACACAGTACATCAGATGTCTGATAGCCCTCAGAAAACAGAAAAAAATGTTTTATCTCAAAAATCTAAAATCTCTTTTGTTGTCACTTTTCTTCATGCGTACATAATGATAAGTTCATTTCTGTGTATGTTTATTCGATAATTTTCGTTTCACCTAAATAAATTTTAATGATGAAATGTCATTTTTAAAATGTTAAAAAACAGCATACAGCATTCAAGAAACATTTTGTAACATCATAAATGTCTTTACTTTCATTTTTGATCAACTTAATGCATTTTTGGCTCAACCAAATTTCATTTTTTGGGGCGGATCTGGTTGTTGTTGTTTTTTTTCTGACCAATAAAATATGGGTTAGGCGTCTTTGAGAATCCAATTGGAAAATAGTAGTTTTTCCATTCCAGCTGATGAGGCTAGTAGCACAGAAGACACTCTTCAGCTTTGATGTGTTTTTACACACAATTTTATATACTTTTTATATAGTATTCTATAATGTTTAATTAGTCTTTTACAATTGAATGATATTGTATAATTATCCTATTAATGCGCCATTGTGTACATAGTATGTCAAAGTACCTAAAAAAACTGTGTAGAAACAGTAAAATGTAACCTTTTTTTTTTTTTGGCATGAGAACGGCATGAGAACACCATGTGCCAATTTCACATCCACACACTTAAGAACACCTGTTAGAGCAGAATTCACCCAAAATAAGCTTTTTGTGCAGAACGCATCAGCTCTCCATTAGCTGAGCTGCTGAGTGATTTGTGGTAATTGCTAAAGGAATTTTTATTAATCTGAAAAGCAGTCAGAAAACTGTTTCATGGCAAAAAATCGTGATTTGTTTTCCATTTGCGATCTTAAAAAATTAGCCAAAAATCCATTTGTGTGCTTTTGAAGGTGATGAGGGGAAACGAGTGCCAGAATGAAGTTACACTTTCAATGGAGAACTGACTCAAAGTGCTTCTCTTAGCCGTGTGTGTGTGTGTGTGTGTGTGTGTGTGTGTGAGTGAGAGGATGAGAGAGAGAATGAGAGAGGCTCACATGGCAGAGTAATGGAAATTTGTTCATTGCTCTCCAGGCAGCTGTTGTGTCTGGTTCAGAGAGTACAACAGCTCCTGGTTGCCATGGTGTCAGAAGACATGACCTTACCAAGGAGACTGACTCTCACGTGTGTTTACCATCGGAGCACCACATGGCCTTTGTCTTGACTTTTTCTATCTTGCAGTGCTATAAAGCACAACAGTATGGTTTCTGAAATAAAACGTGAAAATCTACCAGCGGGGACTAACAGAGTCATGCTAACCTGAATAACCTATATATTACACAAGTTTGTGGACGGTGAGATTTTTTTTTTTTTTTGATAGAATTGTCTTATGTTAACAAAGGCTGCATTTATTTGATGAAAAATAAAATAAAAACAGCAATGAGAGCTATGAAATATTATTACATCATTGTGAAATATGATTAAATCATTCTAATTTGGTGCTCAAGAAATATTCCTTATCATTATCAAAGTTGAAAACAGTTGTGCTGCTTAATATTTGTATGGAAACCAGGGTACATTTTTTATTTCAGGATTCTTTGATCAATCGAAAGTTCAAAATAACACCATACAGCATTCATATTTTGTTACATCATATAAAGTCTTTTTTTATATAAAGTCATTTTTGATCAATGTATTGCTTTTTTGGCTTGTTGAATAAAAATATTAATTAAAAAAATCTTAAACTGCCCCCAAACTTTTATTAATCAAGGACTGTAAGTCAACAGTTTTACGTTGCACTTTCTTTGATTCAATTACATCATTTGCTGTTTGTGATGAGTAGATAATTCTTAAAATAATTGAAGTAGACACATTTGTTTTTTGTATGATTTTAATGTCTTTTTATCAGTAATTAAAGAGTTTATAACACTGTGCTCAGAGCTCTTTGCTTTTTTTTCTAAATCCCTATAGAGAAAATGAATGGAAAACTCTTGTGCCACTTGTGCCAAGTAAATCACGTCAAATCACATAGATTTATCAGTCTGTAATTGTCACTTTCTCTGTGTCTCCACAGCCTCACCACACCCCAACCTCGGTGGGAAGCCGTGTTTGAAGCTGAAGGTGTACGTCAAGCCTACGAGTAAGTATATCCCAGTGTTTGCGCTCTGTCCATTTATGTTATTTTGTGAACCTGGACCACAAATCCAGTCATAAGGGTCAATTTTCTTTTGGCTACTGCTACAAATATACCCAGCGACTTAAGACTGGTTTTGTGGTCCAGGGTCACATTTATGGTGATACTTGCAAATCAGTACCAGGAATCTCACATCCCAGTCCTCGTGTCCAGCTTGATTTAACCCAGCAGGTCAACCCTGGGAATTCTGGGGACACCTGTATTAACTCCAGTGATGGGTGAAGTGCTTAGCTTTGTGAAATTTATGTACAGGAACTTCGTTCCCATTGCTGTAGATCTCCACTGATGACTAAGACAGCTTGTTTTATGAGGCTGAAGGTTTTATGGGGCCGATCATTCATGATACCAGAAACAGTGGTTTAGTGTTGCCCCTTGAGGGCACTTGCTGTAGGAAGCTGTTCATATCACACAGGCCAGATAACAATCAAAAACTTTGACCTGCAACTAATTAAGCCAAGCCGGTCCGGACACTAAGAGACCTGGAGGGGCTCCCACACATGAGCCACTGACACCAGGATAGCCTGCAGTTAAACAGAGAGGTCTTGGTTTGTTTAACCCTTCGTCACAGGTAGAAATACCAGCTATGGGTAACACTGCTTAAATCATTCTCCCTCATGACTGTGAAGTGTCAGACACATCCAGAAAATATGTTCACTAAAGTCAGGCTATAATATACAGCCTTTGCATTTATCTCACCTGCTCATCCTCAAGAACCTGGAAAATAGTCAGAAGTAAAAACATAGGTATGCTGCAAGAGGTGGACGTGAAAAGTTGCAGAGTGATGTTTTGAATGCTGTCATGGCATTTTTTCTTACACTTGTTTAGATGAAAAAAAAGGCTTTCAATATATTTTATAAGGTTTTAAAACCTTATAAACATTTTAAAAGGTTCAGTAGGGACGTTTCCCCAGTAAGGTTGAGAATTGAGAGCCAGTTCTTATGCAATAGACAATGTATATATTTAGGTCCATGGCTTGACATGTCCTGATATCATAAAGAAAAAAATGGTTACACTTTATTTCAATAGTCCACTCTAGGCATTCTTCTAACAATAAGTACATGGCAACCACTCTCACTAGAATATTAGTAGACTGTTAGGTTAGGGTTAGTAGAATAAGTTGACGTACTTGCAAAGTTACTTGTAGTCAGTAGAATATGTGTTGGGTGACTGTCAAAATAAAATGTTAGCAGATATTAAGCAGACAGTCTACTAATACTCTAATGACTGCTAGTTAACAAGTAGTTACAAAGTTACTTATATAATGTCTAAACTGGATTATCAAACCTAAATAAGTAGGTAGTTTAACATAATCTTCAAATAAAAAAAAATTTGCATTTGAAAAACTTTTATCCACCAAATCATGTCGACCAAGTGTTGTGCAACCAACATGTAGAAAAAAAAACATCAAACAGGAAATGATGTCATAGATTGGACCCCTCCAGACCCTCATGACTGTGTGTCAAGGTCAGTACATTTCCAAAAACAAAATATAAATCAATCTTATCAGGAAAAGCAAAGATGGTTCAGGTTGTAAAATGTGGTTAGACTCACCAAAAACGTTATGATATTAATTAATAATTTTTAATATTATTAAAATATAATTTTTACATACCGAGATATATTTAAAAACTTTCCATAAATAAACAAACAAACACTGAGATTTGTACATTGATATAGGTTGTAAAGGAAAATGTTACAACCTTTTATTTGGCACATGACATTTTATAGTCATTAAAGGGATTCACCCAAAAGTGTAAATTCTGTCATCACAGAATTTTCATTTTTGGGAGAACTATTCCTTTAAATCTAAACTTTTCTAAACATTTTCAAAACCACATGAAACCAACATAAATACTCTATATTTCTTAGAACTTGTAATGTGGAATCTGAAAATGTGTCGTTTGAGATTCCATCATGTTTATGAAATCATTAAGAAAAGTGAATCGGAATCACAAAATCACATTAAATTCCTTACAATTCCCATCCCTAATTTCCAGAGTCATCATTCAGGGGTCGTGCCAGTTTGGAGGAGAAACCTCAGCTCATATGGCAGCCCATTAGCGTGATGTAATTGTTAGCAAACAGAAGTGTTCCAGAGAGCGGTTCAGACAAACACATGCAAATTGAAATAACGATTCACCTCTCACTCTATCATTTATCTGTTTACAAGAACACTCGTGACTCCATCCAGCTTCTCAGAGATAATGTACACTGCCTTTCACAGCGATTAGATCTCATGAGAGCGTGAGAGTCAAAAACTGACTTTAGTTGATTGTTTGAATTAGAAAGTTGTTGCGAAGGCCTTAATGTTGTTTCATTGGGGTGTGGGCTTTGGGTGTTTTCATTAAATATTTATATGTGCATATCCAGGATGGAAAGTAACGAAAAGAACAACCGATGCCTGTCAGTGAAAAGCTTTATCATCCGCCGTGACCCCTCTGTGTCTTTGTTTATATTCCTGCTCTCTGACGGGGTGGAATCCTAGTCTTGTTGTGGACACAAGGGTTCATCTAAACCCCAGACTCCATTTTAATGTCTTTAGGGATCAAGAGAAGAGAATTGTTGGACCTGAGACAAAAGCCCAATGAAAGGCAGGCTGGGAAAAAGTACAAGCATGGACCAGGGGCTAGAAGAGGCGGCAATTAGAGAGTAAAGAATGCAGAGCCTTTACACAGAAGCTTCATCCTATTTCACATATATACGAGATGAAGATGCAACATAGAAGCTAGATATGTTAAATATAAACTATATATATATATATGGTGCACAAACATTTTTAAAATACATACAGTACCTGTTCAAAAGTACTCAGTATTTTAAATAACAATAAAAAAACATGGCACCAGACCAAATCATATTATCTGCCCCTGCAATTAATATTTCCTGTGATCAGTAAAAACCCTATAATCCATGCTGTTGTTTTCTAGTTGTGTTTCTACTGTAAGTAATGTCGAGCAGACAGGAGGAGGCAACAGTAACAAAAAATATGAATTATGATTATTAATGTGCAATCGTTTCTTTTTCTTTTTTTGTCAGATGACTCTCTGTACGAGTCTCCAGAGCCGTTCCTGACAGATGACTCCAGCGGTGGTTGGGCATTAACGCCCAGTCTGTGGCTCATGCTTCCGCTGCTTCTGCTCCTGTGCTCCTCATAGCACTATAACCCTCTGAGTCTGATCACACCCACCCAACCTGCCCCGCCCCATCATGCATCACAATGACACGTCCCACTCATTACTCCAGTCTTCAGTGTCACATGATCCTTCAGAAAGCATTATAATATGCTGATTTGATGCTTAATAAACATTTATTATTATTATCAATGTTAAACAGTAATGCTGATGAATAATATTGTGGAAAGTGTGATTTTTTTCAGGATTCTTTGATTAATAGAAAGTTCAAGAGAACAACATTTTTTGAAACAGAAATCATACTCACACACACATACACATACAATTTTGCAGCCGTTCCTGACAGATGACTCCAGCGGTGGTTGGGCATTAACGCCCAGTCTGTGGCTCATGCTTCCGCTGCTTCTGCTCCTGTGCTCCTCATAGCACTATAACCCTCTGAGTCTGATCACACCCACCCAACCTGCCCCGCCCCATCATGCATCACAATGACACGTCCCCCCCCTTCAGTTCTGGAGTCCAGCCAACAGACGTTGATATGGATTTTTACCCAGCCTGCAACCCTGCAGGACATTCGCTAACCAACCCTAATTTGCAGACAATTAAGACAATTATGCTCCGCCCAAATGCCCAAATTTGGGCATTCCTGCATAGGCACGCTTGCTCAACTGACAAAGACATGTGAATTGGCCAGCTTTTTTGAGAGCGCTCTACTTTTCTGCCAACATCCCACCATCATCTGCGTGTCACGAGACAGATTCAACCGACTGCCATCTGAATCGCTTTGTTTGTCTGCGTTAACCACCTACCTGAGCCTTCACTGTCATCTGAGCTCAATTTTCACTTTTGTGAGAGCGTGTGCGAGTGTCTATGTTCGTGTTTGTTTGTGCTCGTGTGAGCATGTATGCCGATGTTCGCATATGAACAGATGTACAGAGCAGTCACAGTCCCTTACAAAATTACTAGAAAAAACTTGTTCCATTACTCACTGAGAGAAGAAGACAGTTCTATCTGTGAATCTGCCAAAGACACTACTTAAAATTGTTTAATAAGGGGAGTGGGGACAATATTGGTTTTGGTAAGAGATTACATGCAACCATGGAACATTTCAGGCTTTTAGAGTCATGAGAGGGGAGTGACGACAGTGTAGATTTTTCTATTATGATCTTTTTTTGTCATACAAAAAAAACAAGAATGTTGCATAGATTTAAAAAAAATAAATAAAAAAAGCTAAAAATGGCCTTTTTTCACTGGTGCTCAATCTGAAATGAGTTTGTCCGTCTTGAACTGCAAAAAAATCATTTTCTTCGTTGGTATTTTTGACTTGTTTTCCAGTAAAAATATTGTATAACAAGTTACATTTACATTTATAAACAAAAGTTGTATAAGATTTATTATTTCAAATAATAGTCTTACAGAGGGATGCACCGAAATGAAAATTCTGGATGCTCTTGGCCGAAAACAAAAAACGAAAATGAAAGTAACACAAAATTGAATAGAAAATATATTAATATTAAATATCAATATATAATTTTTATTCAGTTCTATACAACAGAATCTGATTTAACTGATTTTTTTTATTATTATCCAAATACAGTCCTTCAAAGCTATTATTGTCAGAGCATGTGAGCAGAGCATATAGCGTCAGGAGAGGGTAGCGTTGCCCAGTACAGCTGTGTTACACCATGTTACAGCATGGTAGCAATGATGCAAACAGGAACAAGTATACTACATAGAAATTTACTGTCGTTGCGTTATTTGAGCGGACTTTGCTTTTCCATTGAGCATGTGCGGTGCATGATTGTAAAGCGTTTTGAGTATACAGCAATACACAATAAAGCGCTATATAAATCCCTCATTCATTCATTCATACATACATGAGTGGAACGTTCACATGGGCCGTGAGCAACTCAACGGAACGCACATTCATAGAGCGGAATATTGAGCGGAGCGTCACACCGCGCAATGACGACGGCTATAGAGCAGTGTTAATTTCGTTGCCGAATCATTTTCGTCAACGGCATTTTCTCACTGACAAAAATGAGACGATAACGAAATAAAAACTCGTTTTGAATGACAAAAACTATGACGAAAATCTATTGACATTTTCGTCAACGAATAAAAACGAGACGAAAATGTTAGGGAGAAAAATGTGTTAGATTTTATTATTTCAAATAATAATCTTACATTGAGTGACATTTTGTTTACCCTACTGGTAAATGATGGTCTTAATATCTTACGCAGACTTACACAAGTCAAAAATACAGATTAAGAGAATGTATTTCTGCAGTGTACAGTGCCAAGTGGAAGAGGGATGTCTGTGTCGAAGAAGTGTTTGTTGTCAGGTCGGCTTTCTAACTTTCGTCCCAGCCTGTGTCGCTCTCTTGTTCTCTTTATATCTGCCTCTCTCTCTCTCTCGCTGTTATTTTTGAATGTGGTCTATTCTATGTGCTGCCCGTCACACATAGATCTCCCACACTTGCACTTGCTCCCTTTATCCGTGCTGAGGAGGGCCGCTGAACGAGAGGCCTCAGGACCCTGAGCGCCCGGTCACTGTGACATTGCTGTGACATCACAGGCTTTGGCGTAAAGACTGACGGACCGAGGCCTTGCACTGCAAATAGAAACGCTACATGAGACTCCATATGAGGGATTCAAAATCCACATAGCACTTCTGCTTTTGAGACAATTTCATGAAGAAAAAAAAATGAACAGAAAGGAGAAACTATAAAGATGTGGGAATATTTGTGCGTTGGAATTGTTTTGTGACTGTAAAAATATGTCATGAAGATGTCAAGGCAAATCGGCATGGATTGTCTAAGAGAAAGAACAACGTTTTTTAAATGTTTGTTGGAACTTTTATATTTGACTTATTCCCGTGTTATTTTTAACTTTTCAAAAGAGCAGCAGAAATTATTCATATGTGATATGAAATTATAATGTAGACCCTTGAATTATTAGAGCAACGATGGTACCAGTTCTGCAGTTACATGAGTCTAGACAAGTCAGATGTTGCTGTTGTTGTTGTTGTTGTTTCCTGCTTGTATCACGATGCATTCTGGTACATGTAGTCCTGATATGTTTTTTTTTTTTTTCTCCATGTGTTACTATGAGAATATTTTTATTTGTTAATCATGTGGATAAAACATATTTTGAGTTCCTATAAAATGTTCAAATGCTCTGGCAAAGGACAACTACAAGAAAAAAGGAAAAAACTGAAATAAAGCTTTTTGTTTAAAATACATTCTTTTTAATAATCAGGAAATCTGGGTTTGAAGGCTTAAACTGTGTGGAATTAAATTCTTGAGATTTTTTTTTAAGTACTTTCATTCAGCAAGGATGCATTAAATTGATCAAAAGAAGAAAAAAAAATTCAAAATAAAGGCTGTCACAATGGCTGTCTTGGTGGGCTCACAATTTCCACAAAATGTATAATCAGCACAACTGTTCTCAACATTTATAAGAAGTATTTTTGATCAAATAAATGCAACCTTAACGAGCATAAGAACCTCCCTTAAATGTAGGAAAAAAAATCCACAAACTTTTGAATGGTATTATATTTAATAAATAAATAAATAAAAAATTCAGTATTTTTTTTTAAATCAAGCATATGCAACAAATTTAGCATGTTATTACGCATGATACACTTAACCATTGTTTATTGATACTTTTCAGTACTGAATGAAATATAAGTTTGTAATTGCCTTGTATAATATATGCAGTATTAACACCTTAAACAAGGCAGTATCAAAGTTTTGAAACAGTTTTCATGTCAAGAGTGCATCTGTCATACCTTGAATTGCTCCCTCTGTAGGCAGCTCACTAGGTTTGGAAAACTTTGAGGTATCTCAAAACCTCCAAGACTAATCTGTTTCAGCATTTGATGAACATTTTTTACGATAGACGTTTTTCATCAGGGTTACTCGTATTTTGATGAAAGCAAAGGATCTCAGACCAGGCCAAATGAGCTCCAGAGACGTCTTCAAAGATAAGGTACTATATCATTCACACAGAAACCAGACAACATGAAAGTGCTTCCTTTGGTTTTTATGTTTCTAACTTAAAAAAAAAAAAAAAAAAGAATGAAAGATTATCCACCAATTTAGCCGTGTCGTTCAATAACTTAATCCCTGCTGTCCTTGTGACCTTCCCAGGACTCTGAAAACTTCCTTCAACGCTGACAACACATTTCCTATTTCTAAACGTCTCCTTCTCTTCCTCTATTTGTCTCTCATTGACACACACGGACGCCTTGTGTCCAATGACTCTACTGTTTGGGAAGGAATGGCAGTAAATGCATCTGAACGGCTGCAGTTTGCAGTAATGTTTGTGAGAGGGTCAGAAAATGGAGGCTAATAGGACTGAGTGCTGAGCTTGGTCTCATGCAGCGATGGAAAGCACAGTGCCAGGGGAGTCTTACTGAGGAGAGATGGGGGTAATTGTGCACAGATTTGGACAATTTTCCCCCAATTTGGTATTATCTGTTTCCTACCAGACAGCTGAAACAGGAAATGATGGAAGATTCTAGAAAATACCCCTTTCCATGACACCAGGGCCTCTTGGAAATTATGCATCTTGAATATCGTCCATAATGCATCACATTATGAAATATGAAGTATTTATACATTAATAAATGTATGAAGGGCTTATAATTCACCATATGGAAAACATTTTGTGTTAGTCAAATGTCATTAACATCACATAAAACCGTTTGACAGTTACATTCCTAGAATATGAAAAGAAAAACTCAGGTCCTATCGCTGAAACATGCGGTTCATTTATTTTGTTTATTTACAAACGCTTTCAAACAAACATTGTAAACTACAAGGAAAGGAAATTGTTTTACATTTCGGACCATGGGCACTGAAGTTCTTTTTTTTTTTAATGGTTTATTTAATTCAGTTGTCTGCTTCATTTGCAAAGGGTCAAAGGTTAAACTGGCATGAGACAACAGCACACTTCTTAGTTCACATTTGTACAAAAAAAAAACAGCAGTAAACAAACAGAGAGCACTCTGTGGAATATTGTATCCCACGTTGCAATGCACTCCACATGACCTTCCATTTAATTACAAGTTTGTCTTTTTGTTTTATCAAAGTGCAAAGAGTTTTTAAAAAAAAAAAAAAAATAGTTTGTTTTTGATTGTTTTTATTTACAAGATGGCAACTGACTGGATAGCACTCAGTGAATTAAAAACGCCTACATGAGTTCATTAGTATTCATAGGTTTTTATACATAAAGCATGGTTCTTATACATTAATGTTTTTTAATGTTTGGATAGATACACAAATGTACAATATCATGTTATCTTTTTACATATGAATAACATTAGTGATGAACATGTTTAGAATCCTTTCAAATTCATAGAAAGTTGAATAACTCATAGGTATATTTATTTGATTTTATTTCAGAGATAAATGTTGAACAGCAACACATTTATTTAGCACAGTTTGCCATTTATTTTACACATTTTAATTTATTTTTATGTTATAGCGGTTCCAATATGTGCTGTGTGATTCCTAAAGAGCACATAGACAAATCAGTAAATGAGTAAAAACTAATTAATTACACTTTAAAATCAGTGGTTTCATTTATAATGCAGACGCGTTAAGATTTAAAGCTGTGCTACAGATGATTTTTTGGACTGAAAATGAACAAAGATCATTTATTGCACAAGCACATAAAAAGCATTTCCAAACTGCTTGCCCCAATGCACAATAATGATTTATAATTTAAGCTGTCAGGTCAGATTTTGCGGGAAGTGTCAGTTTGACATCATTCATCTTTGCATGGTTACATCACATCATTGAGAATAAGGTTTGGCTGTTACAGTGCATGTGCGCTGAGAGATGCATTCATAGTTCTGACAGATTACAGTCATACTGTAACTACTGAGCGACATTTTCAACAATGGATCATTCAATAAGGCAACCATCTGAGTAATCATCCGAAACCTTGCCTAACTTCTGTAACCTTATTTATTTTAAAACAGTTCTTTTCAACGAGTCAAAAGACAGTTACCTGCTCAGAATACATATATTCAGATATTCATATTTTCATTAAGTTTTTTGGTTTTGGGGGGTGTGAGTTTTGACATTGTTTTGACATTCGCTCTGATAAAATGATCACCTGTAACCACAGATAGACCGGTGCCAACAAACCATCATATTCATCCATGCTGAAGAGTTGATCCCAAGGTCAAATCACATAATTCACATATTTTTTGAAAAGGTCCCGTTCACAAATGATCTCTAAACGGTAATTTATCAGTAAGGACTATTGATACTTTTTTATATAAAGTTAGGTTATTTTTGTGTTACATTGTATAGAATTGTTATTTTCGCATTACTTTGTTATTATTCATGGAAAGTCAAGTTACTTTCAAATTCTATTGTTACTTTTTTTATGTATTGTTAAGTTACGTTTATGTTACGTTGTCACTATTTATGGCAGTTAATTTAGGTTTCCATTTCACATACTATTAAAAAAATAGTCGAAAGTCAAAGGCAAAGTATCCAAGTGCACACGGTGACACAATGAGGAATCAGCATTACAAACAGCAGCCCTTTGCTATCATTTTCCAAACCTCCCACTAACTCATGTGTAACAGATAGTGAGGAGTCTCCTAGAAAAACAATAAACGAAAGCACTTTGCTAATTAGCATATTGAGTGCCGTATCTCTTCAGCGAGATGAGCTGATTGGTATTCTGGAGTCCACAAGCATCTCTCATCTCCGGTAAATTTGCTGTGAAGGGTGACTGTGTTCCTGTCGCGTTCCCGTGTGCCGCCACTCCACTGTCCTCTTGTGCGATAACAAAGCTCAGCTTGACCTTTTAGCAATCAAAAGCCCAACAGTCGATGTCCTATCAAACTCTCAGTGTGAGATGCCCATGCCTGGTTCAGGATAGAGCTGGTAGATTGCACCCTAGGTACCCCCTAACAAGATAAAGAAGGGGCAACTGATATGTCTTACTCCTAACAAATCAAGCCCAGCAATCTCATGGCCGACTCAGTAATCCTGCTGCGTGTCACCCTGCATGGACCTAATGCACAAATAACACAAGAAACAAAACTAGTTAAAGTCCCTCCGGCTGGATCTGTACAACCATAAAACAACCCCAGCAGACACTACTGGGCCTCCTGCAGAATGTCAAAAGAACACTTCATCCAAAATTCAGAAATCCTGGAGGATTCCTAGTGTGGAAAATGTCAAGGAATCCAGAGGACAGGATGCTGCATCCCAAGTGTTCCTTTCCCTTTTTTTGAATGGATTAGGTTTTTATTGATTCAGGAAAGTCTTAAATAAACATGAGAAGACCATTTGACGAATCTAATTTCATTAGAGCAATTTAGCATGGTTTGAAAACAAAAATGGGTTACACTTTACCTGAAGGGGTGTGCATAAGACTGACATGACACCTTCATAATCATGACATGACACATGTCATGAATATGAAGGAGGTTTTATGCATG
>NW_015555778.1:1927557-1930306 GCF_001515605.1 Sinocyclocheilus anshuiensis | reverse complement strand
CATGCATAAAACCTCCTTCATATTCATGACATGTGTCACTGTCATGTCATGATTATGAAGGTGCCATGTCAGTCTTATGCACACCCCTTCAAGTAAAGTGTTACCCAAAAAATGTGTTACTCATTATAAATAATGGTTATACATAAATATAAATAGTAAATAAATTACTGCAAAGAAAAAAATCCTGGCTGCCTTCATTTTTGGTCAGTGTGGCTTTATGTGTAATTTCTAATTAAATTAAAATAAACGGACTCAAAAAGAAGTTTAATCAAGTTAACATTATAAAGTAAGGGGGAAAAACATGTTGTCATGACTGTACTTTTTGTAATTTTTTATTTATTTTTTTTACAGTGCAGAAAAAACAATCTACTGTAGCCTATCTAACATCATGCCTTGTTTTAAACACTACAACGATTAGGAATTATGCCTAGGGCTTCTGAATGTCTAGAACTGGCCCTGCATTTATGTTACTATTGTTACTATTTATGGAAAGTTAGGTTTCTGTTACATTGTTGCATTTTAACGGAAAGTTTTGTTTTTTTTATTACATGATTAATATTTTTGGAAACTTAAGTTACTTCTGTGTCCCATTGTTACTTTCTATGAAAAGTATTTTACTTTTGGCTTTCTCACAGACATTTTCCCCTCTAGATTGGCAGTGGATATTATGAAGTAAATTTAACAAGTAAAGCTATTCATAACTTTTTTTTTTTTTTTAAACGTATTTGATTATGTATCATGCATTACTGTATTACATTACCTCAACACTTTAATTTAGAAAGGTGAGGAGATGTGTCAGGGACGAAATAAGATCGCTCTTCAATCTAAATTGGGAGTGGATTTGTGCTCTCTCGTCCATTAAAGGAGCAAACACATCCCACTTCTTGTTGCACTGCACTGTGGATTCATGCAATTGGAAAATATTGCCTTGATAGTTTTTATTGTTCTTGTTTTCTCATGCTTTACAAGATATGCTTGAAAGAACATAAACTCCAAAACATTTCCACCGGCCTGTTTCTATCTCCTCTGCATCAGGTCTTAAACCCCAGCAGTAAGCTGTTACATCGCATCCTGTTTGCCACATTAATTTCCTGCGCTTAACAATATTTTAGCATAATTAACAGGAGTGAGCCAATCTGCTGCTCATTGATTCCTCTTCTTCCTCTCTTCCTCTCAGAAACACACACTCAAAAGAGGGTGAATGTCTGGCTTGCTTTATTAATGAGGACCATCTGTGCGGAGGCACAGTGAAGGAGAGAAAGAGAAAGGGAATAGATGGGAAGAAAGCAGAGAGGGAGAGAAGAGGGAAAAGTGTTGAGAGGGAGCTGAGAGAGCTCAACAGAGGAGTTTGGGTTCTGAACTGAATCTGATCAAGGTCCTGGGTGAGTGAGAGGACTCAAAAGGCTGTAGGAAGACAAGGACAACTGCTTTTCTTCCTTTAATGTCTTAAACCCATCGTGATAAATGAATAGTTCAACCAATTATTTATAATTTTATACGATTTTACTAAAGATTGTGAAGATAATGTCTGTGAATAAAATTGCATGTTTTAATTGTTCACCGCAAGACTAGTAATTTTGATTTCGTGCAGATTTTGAATGTTTTTATTTTCTCACACAAAGCCTTCAGTAGACTTGTTACACGGCATACTAGTCATGCAGAGTTCTTTAATGATATTTTTGTGCATTTATGATATTTATATTAAGCTTGACAGCTACAGGTTACTCTGAATATTGTTGTATGTTGTTCTAATTTGTGTTCCGTTGATAAAAAATAACAGCATATGGGTTTGAAATCACACAAGCCTGGGTAAATAATGACAGAATTTCATTTTCATTGGGGAAATGAACACTTTAACACTTCAACAATTGTTCACATATATTTTAAGACTTTTTTGTACATACCCTGCAGTCTGTTCAGTTAGTTCCGGTTTTCGTAGTATAAACTGAGAAACTGAAAACGAAACTTAAGCAGGTGTTACAGCTTATTTTGTAAGCTTTTTCATTTAAAGGCTTGAATGCAGACTTTAATTTTGGCTCAAACAGATGGTTTAATGAACAACATCAGTAAACAGTGGGGTGCAAAAGTCTTGACACCGCATTGACAATCTAGATTTGTTATCTTATGTAAAACTAAAATTAATTAATTAATTAATTAAAAAATGATTAACAAATTTTTGTATTTTATTTACATTTTCACTCATTTTTTTAATGCAGATAATATGATTTGTAATAAAAAGACTTTTGGACCCCATTGTATTTTATTATACTGTATAGCATAATCCTCAACAGATCATTCATTTCATTCCAGTAATTGGAAATGTTGTGAAACTTTATATTTTTAATACATTCATATTTGAATGTAAATGAACTGCTAATATCTATGGTGTTAATGGCTTATTAATGAAAGCTATTATTAAGTGTTACCCAATTCTCTTTTCTTCTTTAATTTGTTTATTTATTAGTGCTGCTTTGCCCCTTTCTCTCTGAGGTTTTCAATTGGAAATAGTTAGCTGATGTAACATAAATTCATTCGTCATTCACCTATACAATCAATGCACAGCAGGTAGAGGAATTAATCATTGTTAATGAACCCAAGGCAATCTCTTAATTAGACAACCAACTGCAGGTTTGACCCAAACAGATCCATGGTGGTTCATAAGAAGTCGATAAGAAGACATCTGTTTGCTAATGCCGACAATGATTCTTTTGAATTGAGATATGCGGAAGACCTGTACTGAGTTTCTGTA
>NW_015555778.1:1923090-1927363 GCF_001515605.1 Sinocyclocheilus anshuiensis | reverse complement strand
TACGCATTCGCAGATCCATTTTATTGTACACCAAGTGCACCAAATAAAATCTTCAATAAAAGTATTACAATATGTGCAGCATTTCACAATGGCTGTAAGAAATCACGGCTTTCTGCGTGAATTTTCAGATCATTCTCTGATTGTTTTAAGCGGGATATATATCCTGCACAGCAAATGAATGCATAATGGCGGTGGGCTGTTGTAAAAGCATGTTTAGATTAGATATTTCCACAAATGTGGCGTAAAAAAAAAATCCAGCATAACAATCAGGCCCAACTCAAAGTCCTACTAACTGTCACCACAGTAATATACAAAAAAACTGCAGATATAAGTGGGCCGGGAAATAAGCTGATTTCCATTCTAATGGATGCTCTCGGAGGGAGCACAACTCCAGGCACGGAGGTTTCTCATCGGCTTACTGGTTAATGAGCTCAGTTTGGAGATGCACGAAGAGCATTTATGAGCATCCACAGGGAAATACCCAACAACCCGATATCGGTTTCAGAATTTGTTAAGAAGAATAGCTCTTTTTATGTGACATGTTAATGGTTATATGTAATACAAAAATATCTCAGGAAAGGATAACTTAAAAGCACACATGCAAAAAAAACCATCCTTTGTACGCCCATGGGAGGCGGTGAACGCGCCGTAAACATGACACACTGAAGATCACGACCCTCAATCACAAAGCACAGGCTGGGGCGAAAAACATGAAATGTCCTCCAGAGATGCCGTAATTGCCTGTTCCTCTTTTGCAATAATCCAATTACCTTTTCTCTCTGATTATATTTGGAGAGTATTATGTTATGTTTTTTTTTTTAAAGGGCACGCTGGCCATGCTATTAAAGTCACGGGACACGTAATTATATCATACCACTGGGTCACCATTGTAGGCTGTGGGTGGCTCGGACAGGACTGGAGGAAGATTTTGTGTCCCTGAAAGCTGAACCGCAGGCCCCGTCCACACATCTGAAGAGCTGTAATTAACCAAGGTCACCTCTGAGAACAACACACTGATGGAAGTTTATCAGCCTCCGCTTACACAAAGGACTAAAACCAATTTTGTGATAATTAGGTTTTCTTTACCAAAACTGCTGGTCTACTGGTGTGAGTAAAGCAAGTAATCTGCATAGTGATATTTTGGTTCTTTTGTAGAGACCTCCCCAGTACACAAACATTGAAGGAAACACTTATTAAATACGCATCTAGATACGGTGCTTTACAGAAATGGACAGCAAACTGAGATCCAATAAGACAACAGTCTAACTAACAGTGCCAATTTATATCAGGTGTCTTTAATTATGTACTAATTAAGTATCTGTAAGCATCACAGTTGTCATATGTTGTTGTTGTTTTTTTTCATCCATCCATCTGTAGATTTTTTTAAACAATACAGGGATTTTTCAACTTACATAAAATAGATTTTTTTTTTTTAAAGATCATGGAAAATGCTAAATCAAATATTTGATGTAAATTTATATGAGCAATATTACACCAGTAGCAGTGCGATATGGCTGTATATCAGCACGGCTGTGATTCGGCCGTAGAGTCATATCGCATGGCTATGAGTGTGATATTGTGTTTATACAACAGTTCGACGGAAGTTTGTAAATAAAAAAGAGACAACAACGGAGTGTCTTTAAAAACCTTCTTTTCTGTGAACTACTTCCGCCACAGATTTAAATCTCAGTTTAAAAGTTTAACAGCTGAGCCCAAACCTCCATTAGCCTACTAAAACGTCACTTTAGAACTAGAAGGAACATCGAGTTGCTTCATTGAAAGCTTATATTGCATTACTGTATTAAAAGCTCCCTGTATTAGCCTATGTTGTGTGTTATGAGAGAGAGATGGACTGAGCAAGTATGATTACCTGCATCTGATACAGCATTCATTCTTCAGCTCAATCTCATAATTCACAATTAAACATTAGTTTGAATTTCATACCTGTCAACACCCCCGTTTTTCCCGGGAGTCTCCCGTATTTCACACCCATCTCCCGCCCCTCTACGTTTTATTTCTCCCGGGAAACTCCTGTAATTTGAATGGCCCAAACCTCTTTATTTGAATGATCACATCACTATTCCAAGGTTGTCCAGTTGCCAGATCATGTATGAAACGCATCCTACTCGCACAATCGTCACATCATTCAAATTTCAACCCATTTGTGACCTCAACCTGGCAACCTACAGTCCAGTTGCGCTGTTGATATCTGCGCAGGTAGTAGACGCGGGAAGTTGAATCAAGCGTCAAGCCCCATTCACACTGCCAGCGACTTTTTCGCTGTATGTCACCAAATCATTAACCGGAGCTAAACTGCTCACTGCATCATATAAATAACTCGAACCATCAATGTATATGAATCAAACTCACTTCAACAGCCAACGGTTTCTTTTCTACGCATCATGTTTTTTTATATCCATGTATGTGGTTACAGTAAAATGATATAAAACAGTAAAATCGCTCAGGAAATCTGTCCTGTCTTGCCTGCACTCGAGATGGTGACGTGTGAGCGCAACTGACAGATTCTTCACTCCTATTGGTTGTCGCTCACGAAATTCGCTGTTCATTTGCATAAAGTTAAACAATTCTTAACGTTTGTCGCTTGACTCGCATGGGAGCATGTCGCTTTGTCGCTGTGTGTCGCTGGCAGTGTGAACAGCGCTTCAGTGGTAGAAATGGGAGGAGAAGACTTAGGTGGTGAAAAACAAAATATGCATGTAAATTTAACAACAGCTGGACGGAAGAATTTAATTTCATGTCTCGGAAGGCATATCGACAATGCCCACGCCTTTTGCTAAATGTGTCGCACTGATGTTAATGTCGGACATGGTGGGAAAAATGACGTTAGGCTACTCAGGGCAGTTACCTAAATCACAGCGGCATAATCGCACAGCGGAGGCACAGAAGAGCACACCGGCTGTTTCGACCTCCATCACTAAAGGACAGATGGAGGCAGAAACCGTGTTACAGGGGTAAGTTTATTTATGTGCAAATGTAGTTGTATCAGATTTAAGGCCATATTAAATGGTACAAGAAAGTCTTAGCTATCTTAGGGACAGAATGACAAGAACTGAGATATAGCTTTATGATTAAACTTAAGGCTATGATTTTAGCGCTGCACGTTTCAGAGTCAGATGCTGCGCTGCTTTCTGTGCTGCCGTTACCGGGAAAACTATATTTCTGCCGTTACAAAAGCGCCACCTGCTGGCAGAGAATGAATGTGCATTATCAATCAGCCCTTCTGCTATTTTTGTTCAGACCAAAGCGAAAATTGCCCCATATTTTTAAGCAGAAAACACGCAGAGGTGTAAATGTGAACTGGTGGATCGACAAGACGATAATGCATTATAAAAATCTAAATAATGAAGACACTAAGATATATTTATATGTAACTAAATTAATATAATTGATTGATAATAACAGTTTGAATAAATATAATAATAATAATTATATATATATAATAATTTTGACTAATCCATTTTTCTTAAAAATGGTTTAAAGGCTGAAATGTGAAGTTCATCAATTTATAAACTTTTTGTTTTTGTGAAAACCTGCATCTGAACTGTAAATCATGCTTTTTACAGTCATTTTAAGTCATTTTAATACTGTTATTTCTCCACATCGAAGCAAATTTTCAAATAGACGTTATCTTTATTAACACACTGCATATGGGAAGTCTAAACAACTACATTATCACCTAAAAACTCTTAAAACTACATACTGTGACACAAAAAAAACTGTATTATTTATAAAATTATAGTGGATTTAAGTGTCCGCCATGACACTCGCTGTGAAAAATACTTCAAGCGGAGTGACACAAATGGTGAAACTAGAATATTGCACCGCTAGAAAAGGCTCTCAGCCAATCGGATTCGAGGACCAGAAAGAACTGTTGTATAAATATTTATAAATTTACTCAAAAATTATTCATTGAATTATATAGAGGCATACATGTTTATATTTGGAATTATGCCATATAGCAGTTGACAATTAATTCAGATTAAATTATTCAGCTTAACTGCTCTATAGGTTATGATGAATAATGAAGATATTTTTTAATAATAAATTGGTATCCTACCCCAAGGGTGTAGCTTTGACTTCATATATATATATATATATATAGAGAGAGAGAGAGAGAGAGAAAGAGAGAGAGAGAGAACTAATTATTTTATTTTATATAAAACAAATATACACTACATATATTATATATATATATATATATATACACACACACACACACAAACATTAAATTAAAAAAAAAAATGAATATAAA
>NW_015555778.1:1917063-1923066 GCF_001515605.1 Sinocyclocheilus anshuiensis | reverse complement strand
TGTATATATATAATAAACATAAAATTATATAATGTTATATTATTTAACATTTGTTATATAAATAATATATATAAATAAATACTTTTTACATTAGGTGTTATATTTTCTCAATATAGGAAAAAAAAATTATTCGGATAAAATGACACCGAAAAGAAAGACAGACCAAATTACCCCTCGAGTACTAATAAATAGATGACAGGCTCATGAACAGGCTGACTAAGGGTCATAAACTAGATTTATAAAATACATATGTTGTGCATGATTTCTATATCTGAAAACGCTTCAGTCATTTAGCGGCTCATTAACACCCGGAACCGGACTAAAACTTAATCCTCATAGCCGCAGCTGCATTTGCTTGCTCTTTTTAAGGAGATGTTTTTCTGTGTGGCTCTGTGGTCTGGTCCACCACAAACCGGGTCTGCTAATGGGCCTGTGGCCTGAGCCGCAGCTCTGTAATCTCACTAATTGCTAATGTGGAGCGATGAAACATGCATGAGCTTTTGTTCTGCCTCATGTCTGAATTCTTTCTCTTGTTCAGCAGAACTCTGATTATTCTCTCTCTGTGCATTTTCTCCAGCTGCTAGAAATGGTCCATTAGCCAGCCCCATATTTCCCCTTTAGAATCCAATTTGTGGATGTAATTGCACTCACTCTGTTTTTTTTTTTTCTTTCTGTAATTGTTCTGCGTAGTTTGCGTTGTGGAGATTGTCATCTCACAGAGCGAGACTTCGGTGTTTATTATAACAAACAGGGTCAAGAGGTCTTGAGTTTGATGGGGTAAGTGTTTTGCTGAAACATGCAAAGCGATACACGGTGACCTTTACCCTCATAATTTCTCTTTCCCCCAATGCAGCAAACTCCCCCATGAGCAGGAAGCTGGGTTAATAATGCATTACAGGCTCAAGAGAGATTCACTTTTTATATCAAGTGTTTTGACATTCGCTTCCTGTGATCTAAAGCAGAGCTTCTCTACTGGTGGGTCACAACCTAAAAATGGGTTGCAGGTCTGTTTTGTTTGGAAAAACAATGCTAAATGCATCCTCTTGTCTTTCAAAGCGTCTGACTTACTTTCAAACAAAAATAAATATTTACTGTAAGATGTCCAGTCTGATTCTTTCCATAAATAAGTATTTAAGTGTTCTAAATATTAACTTTAAGTGAGTATTAGATGATAGTAAAGATAAAAAATAGGGGAAATGAGAATTTATGCAATTAATTTTTTTTCTCAATATTGATAAAATAATAATAATAATAAATAAAATAGTGCACTATAACCAATATAACGCCTATATATTGTGCAACCCTAGCCCTTTGGCATTATACACACACACACACACACACACACACACACACACATGTATATATATATATGTCTGTGTGTGTGTGTGTGTGTGTGTGTGTATATATATATACTGTATATGTATATTCTATTATAGTATTTATTCATATTTTGAACCCATGTTCATCTTTATATTTTTGTTTTATTTATTTATTAGTTAGTTTGAGTAACTATGGTATATGCTTTTGGCATTTTTAGTATTATTTGTAACATTTCTATTTAGCTTTTAATTTATTCTATTTAGCTTTAATTTATTTTTATTTTAGTTTTAGTAATTTTAGTACTTCAACATAAACTTATTTCAGTTATTTGTCAAGGCAGTATTTCTAATTTTCTTATACATTAAGTTTTTCATCTAATATTTTGTTTTATTTTGGCTTGATTTAAATGACCAGAAACCATTTTAATAGTTTTAGTCAACATTAACAATTGTTCTGGAGCCCCTGTTCACCATCCACTTTCATTGTATGGAACAGAGCAGCGTGAACATGCTTCAGAACATCTCCTTTTGTGTTCCAAGAAAGAAAGAAAGAAAGAAAGAAAGAAACTCGTACAAATTTAGAACAACATTAGGCTGACTAAACAGAATGACATAATCTTTATTTTTGAGTGATCTATTTAACATTTTGTTTACTCTTCTGCTACAAACAAGTTCAGTACTGTTGGGTCACTTGATGTCCAATGTAACACATTTGTGTCGTAACTCGTAAGCAAAACCAATTGTGAAGTGCTGAACTAAAGTACCCGCAGATTAACCATTTGAAGTGGTGACAAGTACACCACAATGAAGGAAGATTGAAGACAGAAGGATGAGAGAAGATGAGAGCCAGCTAGAGAAGAGAGAGGCCCGGGCCAGAAAGAAAAACTATCGGTCTTTCTTTTTTATTACTTGCAGTCGTCTCCTCAAAAACGTACTGGATCTTCTGTCACTTCAAGAGGGCAAAGAAGAACTCACAGCACAGATTGTGAATTCTGAAAGGGTGTGAAGGGACGACGCCCTCACACACGCCATCTGCGCAGGTGCTCAGGTGAGCGTAACTGAAATCCCCAGCAGCCCCGTCCCACAAACAAAAGGGGGCAGGTGGTCATCAGTGGAAGTCATTTACGCCCATCATGTTTCACAGACGGATGCAAAGCTCTGGAGATAAACACTCCCTCCTGCTCGTGGCTGCCTCGGGGTGATGTAGAGATGAACTGAATGTAAAGAGACATTGAAGAGCGGAGGTGATAGGAAACCTCTGTGAAGGGCAATCTCGCTGATATAGAAACTGGTTTGGCACAAAAGTGTTCTATTTCTGTAAATACCTATTTGTGTGTGTGCAGTATGCATCTTTGAGAGTAGGTTTAAACAGATGTATGTTTGGAGGATTATGGAATAAAAAGGACCTGGTGCAGAAATGATTCAGGATTAGCAGCAAAACTCTGTCCAGAAGCACATGAGCTTGAGTCTTATCTGCGGCGCTCTGAACCAATCACAGCGCAGTTTCCGCTGATGAGTTCATCATACACTTTGATTTGACTGGAATGGGTTCAGGCTTTTATGTACGAGTAATAATGCTTAAAAGTGTGTCCATTCTGTGCCACTAGTGGCACTAAATGATTTTGAAAACGAGCATTATGTTTGGGTTCATATTTGACTCATTTATATTTCAGGTTATAGATATGGACGCTGACTGGATCTATGGATCAATTACACTTGAACTGTAAATAGTGTGTTGTGAGACAATGACATTTGCATTCAAAGGCATTAATAGCAGTTTTGCGACTTTAAAATCTTCAACCATTAAAACTTTTGAATAGTTATTATTTTTAATGATTAATTAAATAATAATAATAATAATAATAATACAAATCTTGAAAATATGCACAAATGTCACCATTTTCTGGCAATGGCCCATATCAAATAACCAACAAATTTACTGTTATTTCAAGCCACTTTTAACAGAATGTTAAATAAATAAATATGAGAATATTAATAATAATAATAAATATAAATAAATAAATATAATTTTACATGTGGGGTAAAATTATATTTATTTATTTATATTAATAATAATAATAAATATAAATAAATAAATATAATTTTACATGTGGGGTAACATTCTGTTACAAAAGTGACTACAATTAAAATTACATTTAAATATATAAATATATACACTACGGTTCAAAAGTTTGGATTGGTAAGATTAATTTGAAAAATGTATCTTATGCTCAGCTAAGCTGTATTTATTTTCTTAAAAAATACAGTAAAAAGTAATATTGTGAAATATATTTACAATTTGAAATAACTCTATATACTCTGTTTGAAATAATTTATTTTAATATATTTTAAAATGTTAAAGGGTTAGTTCACCCAAAAGTGAAAATTAGCCCATAAATTACTCACCCTCAAGGCATCCTAGGTGTATATGACTTTCTTCTTTCAGACGAATCCAGTCGGAGTTATATAAAAAATTGCGCAACGCCAACCTCATTCGTCATCAGCCCGGAGCTGCTTCCGTGTACAACTGTTGGCGCAAGCTAGATTAAAGTGATTATTACGTTTTAAATATGGTTATTTTTCTTACAAAAACACATCGATTCGCTACAGGAGGACTTTGTTCATCCCCCAGAGCCGTGTGAGACACCTTTTTATTATGGATGGGCGCTTTTTATTTCACTTCTTTTGGACTGAAGCACTGCAACACCCGCTGACTGCCATTAAACAGCTTGAAAGATCAAAGAGAATTTTTAATATAACTCCGACTGGATTCGTCTGAAAGAAGAAAGTCATATACACCTAGGATGCCTTGAGGGTGAGTAATTTATGGGCTAATTTTCATTTTTGGGTGAACTAACCCTTTAAATTTGATTTCTGTGAGCAAAGCTGAATTTTCAGTATCATTACTCCAGTCTTCAGTGTCACATGATCCTTCAGAAATAATTCTAATATTATTAGATTTGGTGCTCAAGAAACATTTCTTATTATTATAAATGTTAAAAACCGTTATGTTACTTAATATTTTTGAGGAAATCTAGATACTTTTTGTTCAGAATACTTTGTTGAACAGAATTTCAAAAGCACAGCTGAACTAACACTACAAAACTACTTTCGTACAGGACAACACAATGCTTAAAATTGCGATAATGGAAAAAAAATAGTTTTGTTACATTGAGGTCTTGTGAAAACCTTAAATGTCAAGATCTAGAGAACATTAAAGTGAGATATTGAGAAAGCAACTTTTGTTATGTCAAGATCTAAGTTATTAGCTTGAGAACACCAAACAAAAATGGTAATAATGCATGGTCTCTTAGGGCTTCCATACTTACACCCTTTAGAGGGCGAAACAAGGGTACCCGTCCTGCCAGTAGAGTGACGCTGTGTTTTAAATACTAGAGTCGAACCCTGCACTGCAATAATGACCCACAGCTGTACAGAGACGCTCTAAGCAAGGACAAGCCCGGACTTTAAAGAAAACCAATTAGTCTTCAGACCTGTCTTCCCTCGTTATTATTCCTGCTCAACAGGGGAAGATGAAAAGGTCAATTACACTTTGACGTGCATTCAACACCATCTAGGGAGTTTTGAGATGCATTCTTTGTGCTTTTATTCAGCATTCAAAATTATTCTGTTTTTTAGGCACAGAAAAAATACTTTTAGAGTTTGAATGTCAGAATGAAATATCAGCGTGTGCCAGAGGAACGACAATCGCTGTTTATAGTGTTCTTTAAAGAGTGGGTCTGGTTTCCTCTACACACACACACACACACACACATTCCATGAACACAACTTCACACACTCTACATCTGTTTTAATTGCTGGACATTAGTTCAATTTCAATGAAATTGTCCTTGTCCCTGCATGCATCAGTATTATAACCAATTAAATCATTTGTCTGTTATATGCACATAAATAATTTTCTTGCATATCTAATGAAGCTTAAATCAGAAGGAAAAATGTGATTATTGCTCTATAACTGATGTGAGAATCATTTAAGATTGTAAATATGGGTCACTCTCAAATAAACGTGTGTGTACCCTGACTTACTACTGATACTCACCTCAGTCATATTATTTGATAAATTGGATATTTAATTGTTTCCACATATTTTAATATTTAGATTACCAGTCATTTAAAGGAAAATCGATCATGCCATAGATTTAAACCTTTAAGAGCATGTGAAGAGTGTTTTCTGTTAAAAGTGGAGTGAGTTTCTCTGTGCTTGTGTCAGTAGTTTTATTATGATTAATTTATTTTGATTAATTTATTTTGATAAATTATGATTAATTTACCATTTATCAGTAATCAGCTATAACATGAAATGATTATCGGCTTATCAGTGTCGGCAAAATGTAAATATTTAAATTTTAAAAATATATAGCCTATATATTTGTTTGTTTTTATTGGAAAACAGTTACTGTACATTTCCCAATGTATCATGATTACATTTTTAATAAATATATATTGTGTTAAAGAAAACATTAATTTTTTATTATATTCTATACATTTTTATAGTGTATTTCATTGTTTGTTTATGTTTGCGCATATACTTAATTTTAAGGGAAATCTATGCCATTGTTTAGTTGTTGTCATCTCATAAATAGTGTGGTGTGGGAAATTATATTTGCAGGTATGCACTCACATGCATGGGGGGAGGGGGGGGGGGGGGATTTTTTTAAAATTT
>NW_015555778.1:1915318-1916538 GCF_001515605.1 Sinocyclocheilus anshuiensis | reverse complement strand
TTGCCCTCACATGCAGGGGGGGAGGGGGGGGGGGGGATATTTTTTAAAATTGTAATAAAAACATTTAAAAAAAAAAAGAATCCTGTTTCTACAAATGTGACAGTTCGTGAGAATGGCTCACATATTCTGTGAATTCAGTCAGTACATGAGGAAATAAAAAATTAACCATAATACACATTTATAAATAAGAAAAAATATGGAGAAAAAAAAGATACCTGGCCACTGAAACATAACTCAACTGAAGATCACAAGTACAGGAGTGATTAATACATGAACAGACTGATTGGTTACCGGACCAAATTACAGGATTCGATTACAAAAAGAATGTGTCATTCTTTTTCTTTTAATTTCTTCCTGATAATTCTTGCTTGTCAATGTATAAGGCATGCTTCTTTTCTCTAACAGTTTAAATGTGATCTTATCAGCAGTCTATCATTTCAGCGGCACAGACTTTACAAATTGCCACGACTTTAAAATGGAGCTCATGGATCATATCTGATGCTAAACGTGCACAGATAAAGTGTTCTTAGAAATGCAGTAAAAGGGCTCAAATCAATGAGGTATCCCACTTCTGAGACCGCACGTCTCGGAAGACGAGGTCGTTTAACCTTGACGTTAAACGCTAAATATCCAATTTATGGTGGGAGGAGAGCGCAGCAGCGGGGCATCGTAATCCTCTCTGACTGAGAGATGAATGCTAGTGCAGCTTTAGTGTAGGTTCAGGGGTGGCAAAGGAAATCAAATTCAAACACCTCCCTCTCTCTCTGAGCGAGAGTCTTGTGTCTTTGAACACTCTTAGAGTGATTGAGGTTTACAGCACAGAGAAACGGGCCTGTCAATCACAGTCTTAATGTTCTCCGGAAGGCCACACAGCGAATGTGAAGAAGATTGTAATGAAGCTGTTGTAGTGCAATAAGTTGTAACAAATTGCTGGTCCTGGTTAGAGATGCATATGCAAACTCCTCAGTATTACACACTGACCAGCCACAACATTGACCATGTACACACTGTAAAGTTTCAGGAGTGAAACCGCATTTAAATATGGGAGTGAATCCCCTAAATAATCGTTTGGTGTGTGAATGGAACAGAACGTCTCGGTATGTATGTATGGTAACCCTCGTTCCCTGAAGGAGGGAACGGAGACGTCACGTCGGATGACCGACGAATTGGGATCTCGCTTAGAGAGACCAATCTACTTCGAGTGTAAACTAAACGAGCCA
>NW_015555778.1:1902098-1914552 GCF_001515605.1 Sinocyclocheilus anshuiensis | reverse complement strand
CTCTCTAAGCGAGATCCCACTTCGTTGGTCATCCGACGTGACGTCGAGAGTGACCGACTGAAAGGGAACTCACTCTTGAAACTGCGATGATTGACACCATGGCTGTCCGTTATATTTTTAACCAAAGTAATATTACAGTGACCAAAGGCTCATTATGTTCAGTAATTTTAACTAAACCACTGTCAACAGAGCTGTTGTGTTTTGTTTATGTTTTGATAGCTACTTCGCAGAGCGCGCTCTTAAAGGGTTGCCAGGTCCATTTATTATAAGCAACACTTAGCCTATTAAGCGTCTTTGGGCTTGTTGTTTGTGCTCGGCTCATAAAGCAATCCAGTTTATGGAGTTAATAACACAGGCAGTGCAGGTCACTATATTTTGATATCTCGTTTATTTCCAAGATAACCTGTTTGGATTTGAGTTTGTTATGGACTTGTTCTTATTTGTTGTTTTTTCTTTCTAGTAAGATCTGGCAACACTAATGAGCCAAAACATACCCTGTGATTTCTTGCACTGCACATACAGAAAAGACACAACTCTGATACACATTTAAAAACATCTTTAACAACTAGTTGTTCTGTTCGGTTCCGTACATACTGAGTAAAATTTTTCAATTCAGTAGTACGGTTGTCACTTCTGTAAATAACTGAACTGTGTGTGTACAGAATAGGATTAAGCACTAAAAGGTGAAGTGACAACCGAAATGACCTGCAATGTGTACGTGGTCATTGTCGTGTAGGTCCACCTTGTGCTCCCAAAACAGCTTTGATACGTCGAGACTCCACATGAACTCATGAAGCTCTGATTGGAGGATTTAAATTCTTGACATCTGGCAACTGCAACCATGAAAGCTTTCCACCTTGTGCTCCCAAAACAGCTTTGATACGTCGAGACTCCACATGAACTCTGAATATGTCCTGTATTTGACACCAAGACATCTTGCAACATCTGAATTCAGTCATCACTAAACTGACTTGAGCTGTATAATGAATGACATTTCTGCCCTTTGTAGAACTGCTTATATGGTGTATATTTATTACAATATGGTGTATTCTTCAGATATAACATTGCAGAGCCACTATAGGCCAACTAGGACATTGCAAGTCCACAATAAGCCATGTGAAAGAAAACAGACTAGCTGAGTTACTTTTATTTGAGCTGAATATCTCAATAGAGATCTCAGTCTCAATCTCACTCTCAATCTCAATATCTCAAAGATCACTAAACTCCAATTTACATGTTTGCCGGTGTTTTCAGCTCATCAGCGTTTGTTTTGTTTTTTTCTGTAATGTAGAGAGAGTGTGCACTTGGTTGCCAGGTTGGGGAGATTAAGTAAACCACTGGGCAGAAAATCTATCGATTTAAGAAAAAAACGTTCAAAGGGCAATTTAAAATATGGGTACAAGTAAAAAGTGCACAAAATCAATATTTTGTTAGGGCAGTATGTGCGTTTTTCCGCCAGTGCATTGTTAAAGGATCGTTGTGTAATATTCACATATAAAACTTTAACGGCCAGTTAAGAAATATAATGGTATAGTAAAATTCGCTAATTCACAATATCAATACATCCTTTATTAAACTGCTTTGTCGAATTGAACACATCCTTACAGAAGTGTAGAAATGCCAAATCAATTCATTCACTTCAAACAGCGCTTAATGGAAGCAGCGTCATACACAGAGGGAAGAGCGTCACATTATTTAAAGGAGAAATTCACTCACCAGTGAGTAACAAGGGGAATAAATAGCTGCATTCTGATTACTTTTATGTGACTGATCAATGTAGAGAGAGTGTGCACTTGGTTGCCAGGTTGGGGAGATTAAGTAAACCACTGGGCAGAAAATCTATCGATTTAAGAAAAAAACTCTGATTGGAGGATTTAAATTCTTGACATCTGGCAACTGCAACCATGAAAGCTTGTGGAGGCTTGTTATCAATGCAAGATAAAGCAAATGGCAGAATCTGTTTTACAGCAGAATCTGAACTGTTGTTGAATTTTCCATAATTGATTCTGCTATTTTCCTGTTTATCATTGTGAAGCTACTTTGACACATTCTGTATTGTATAAGTGTTACAGAAATAAAGGTGACTTGACTTGACTTTTTATTAGTAGCGCGTGTGGCTACCTGCTTTTTCAAAAGGGTAGCATGACAGTAGTTAAACTGCTTTAAATTATGAGTAAATAAATTATGAGTAAATCTTAGTCTTGGTTGGCCATCTGAGTTGACACAGGAAAAACAAAGAGGGAGAAAAAATTATTCTACTGACTGACAGACAAGCACATTATCCAGAACAAAATAAGCATTCCCTAGTCGCTGGTTTGTTCATTTTTATGGTCAGATGAATGGAGAATGGGTTTTGCTGGTTTGACAGGTTTGTGGCACAGAACGTGAGTCCAGAGGGAGAAATTACTCCAGTATTCTGGGTCTCAATCGTAACAGCTCAGCGCTGAGCAGATCTCCAGTTAATCCTGACAGGACAGGAAAGCTCGCAGAGACAGCTCTATACCGCACCGCTCACTACACATATAAGTGCATTCGCCAACACACCTACAGACCCACATGGGGCTTAAGGAGAAATCGCTGAGTCTGCCACCCTAGCCGCACGTCAGTGGTGTCAGGCCCATTTCCAGGCATAGTCAAAATAGCATGACCAGCAGGAGGGGGCGCCAGTAAACGCACGTACTGGCATTACATTTTAGCAGAGTTGTGATATAGAGAGTGGCACGGCCGGGGAATAAATAGCTGCATTCTGATTACTTTTATGTGACTGATCAAGCTTTTATATGTATTAACAAAGGGCTTTATAGGTTTGACTGAAATAATAATGCAAAAACTGACACTTTAAATCAGGGTTCCTCAAACCTTGCTCTGGAGGGCCAATGCACTGCAGAGTTTAGCTCCAACCCTGATCAAACTTGCCTACTGGTGATTTTCTAATGATCCTGAAGACATTGATTAGCATGCTCAGGTGTGTTTGATTAGGGTTCGAGCTAAACTCTGCAGGAAAGTGGATCTTGTGGACCAGATTTGAGGATCCCTGCTTTAAATCAACGTTCAAACAACAACAACAACCAAACAAAAACAGATAAAGACAAAAAGTAGCCATTGATAATATCTAAACATGTATCTAAATCCAAATGTACTAAAATTAATTTATGTGTGATGACAATTCCTTAGCAACTAGGGATTGCACAAAACTGTTTATATATATTTTATATAGGGCTATACAGGCATCTAGTGGCTACACAATGGTATTACAGATTATAAATGGTGCAAAATTTATATTTATTTTAACAGTCAATTTACAAATAATGCATTCAGATTTGTGGAACTCACATGCGCTGAATCTCCACACATTATAGTGTCATTACTATGACAAATCATTCGTTATAAACTCGTGATAAATCACTGTTTTTTCTAAAGAAACATTGTCCAACAGCGACACCAGCAGGTAAAGTTACAGCGGGAGTCCGCGTCTCTCTCGCCTCCCCTGAGCCCATTGAGTTTTATCAGACCCACTAAAGCATGCTGTGAGTTTGGTGGGGGGTAATTAAGAATGAACGGGGAAAAGTCACGTGAGAGGAGGCAATGCCTCCATCACAATATGATTGGATATGACCGGTTATGTTCGGCTGTGATTGGTTCATGCGATAAATCCCGCCTCTTCCCTGATAGCACACGTACATCTCAGAGACGTCTATTTGACTTCTGCATTTACATCTGCAAGACGTATTTTTTTAGAGTGTTTGCTCATTTGCAATACGTCTATAGGACGTTTCCTATCAGATGTCAAATAGACGTTTAGAAGATGTCTTTAAGATGATTTAGAATGTATGTAAAAATGACATCCTAAAGACGTCTATCAGATGTTTGGACACAGCAGATGCTTTCCAGATGAAGCGATCTTTAACAGACATCTTGCAGATGTATGTATGTGTGCGTTCATGAATTAGTCTGAATGAACAGTATGATGGTGTTAATGGGAAGACTAATTTAAAAAAGTAAGTAAACAACTCACACACTTAGATATAACCACTTTGTTACATCAAAATAAGACTTAAAATGGCATGAAAACTTGATCTGTGGAAGAATGGTTGTAGAATATAGGCTAAGTGTCCCACCCCACACACTTTTAATAAAACGTAAATTCATCCACCACACATTTTTCAGGCAAGTGTGTTCACATAGAGGTTTTCAAGCGCCAGCGTGAATAAATCTAAATTTATATGCAAAGAGACAAGATAGTCTTTGCATGACCTGATATTTTATTATTTATTGAATAAAAACCAGAAACGTTTTGACAGATGAAACGTGAAGACAATAAACACACGATTGTGACAATATATGGTTTATGTGTTTTTCCAAGTCATCTCCAGGTAATAAATTATATATATATATAATTATATAATATACATATATAATTAAATCATAAAATATTATAAAATACAAATGATTGGTTATTGAGTAAGAGTATACAAGTAAGAGATGAGAAAAAATAATAATAAAAGAACCTCTGAGTTAGCCAAAAAAACTCCCTTTGTGGGAGTTTTAATGAGTAATCAGCTTGGTGAAATTTAAAGTAAATCTGTGACCAATATTTACCGAGCTTTGATGACTGATGATCCGAAAAATGTAACTATTAAAAAGAACAGCTGAACATAAGTTCACAAATAAAATATTGTTTAAATTGTTACTGCCTTGAGTTATTTTGGAATAAATGTAAAATGCTTGATGAGATAAATACTTGGCTTTAATGAATAGAATATTGATTACATTGTTAATGTAAAAATATAAAATAGAATAGTTTTTTTCTTCTTCTGTGACTGGGACATTTACATTTGAAAAAATTCACGACTTTGCATTTCAGAACACCACCACACACCACTGGTATATATATATATATATATATATATGTGTGTGTGTGTGTGTGTGTATAATTGTGTAAAAAGTGTATCAATGTTGCTATTTAAGATTTGAGTGTTTACATCATCAGTTTTATGTTATTTTGTATAAGCTTAAATGATCGTGTTTGGGAGTGGGATGGGGGGCGCCAATAGGGATTTCTCCTTGGCCATTAAAATGGCTAGAAACGGCCCTGGCGGTGCTGATGAATCAGCAGTGATGTCCAGGTTTGTGTTGTAGCCATGTCATCCTCCAGTAAAGAAGGGCAGTGGGCCAGGCTGCTGCAGAGAGACTCGCCACATACATTTTTCATTACCTTTAGCAGCTCAAGGCAAGAGGCTCAGATACCAGAAAGGAAAGTCAAGCAAATATGATCAAAGAAAAATGCTAATTTCACTACAAAATTAATATTTAACAGGGGATTAATATTTATATGGGCACATTTGTTGTTGGGGTTTTCATTTTGGCATTGCAGCGGTTGCTAGGAAGGTCTGGTTTTGTATATTTTTATTTTCCAAGCTATTTTGTTTGGGTATAAGGTTGGAGGTTTATATCATATTAAACACATTTTGTGTTGGATTGCTGCTGTTCATGGCTTATGTAACTGAATATTAAAAGTTTTTATGAGTTTTTATGAAAAACAGTTGGGTACAAAAGACACTGAAAATTAGGGAAAAATCTATATAGAATAAATGATACACTTAAAAATAAAGGTTCCAAAAAGGGTTTCACATGCCATACAGAACACTTTTGTTTCCCCAAAGAACCTTTCAGTGAACAGTTCTTAAAAGTATAAATGGTTCTTTTAAGATCTGTCAACTGAAAGGATATTTGAGGAACCAAAAATGGTTGTTCTTATGGCATCGCTGCAAAAACACTTTTGAAACCTTTATTTTTAAGAGTTCATGGAACTGTTCACTGAAAGGTTCTTTGTTATTTTTAAGACCGTATAGTATGGAAATGTGAAGCAGAATGAAAGAAAGAAAACACTATGATATGTTATAAAGAAATATTTCTCTCTGCTACTGTACTTAGGTCTTTAATCACATTTGTGACATTGATCATATTAATTTCTTTGGTCTTGCTTCTGCACAAGATTATCCTTGTTGGAGAACATTATCACCAAGTTTTAAACATGTGGAGTTCAAGCTGCTTGAATGCTGGTGTTATAACTTATATGATACTGAGGAAAAAAAAAAAAATGAATCCTTTGAATGAAAATGAATCCTTCTGATCTTACCTTTATTATCATCTAAAACTCACCCAAAGTTAATCTTTGGAAACACTAATAATGCAATAGTAACAATGTAATGTAACAATAATAAATGTTAAATGTAATATTTAGCAAAACATTAATTATATATATATGAGATCAGAATGATTCATTTAATTAATACTTTTATTCAGCAATGATGGATTAAATTGATCAGCAGTGAAGAAGACATTTATAATGTTAGAACATTTCTGTTTCAAATAAACACTGTTGCTTTGATGTTTCTATTCACCAAAGAATCTCGAAAAAATGTTTTCACAAAAATATTCAGCAGCACCACTGTTTTCAGCATTGATAATAATAATAAATGTTTCTTAAGCAGCAAATCAGCATATTAGAATCATTTTTTTCTATAGGATCATAAAGGGAAAATTAAATTTTGTAATATATTATTTTAAAATGTAAATAAAATTATTTTAAAATTGTAATAATATTTTACAATACTAATTTAATTATTTGTAATAAAAATATTTATTAAATAGCTTTATAATGAAAATTTCTGATTTGGTGGGTGACTGCATTGGTTTAGAAGACAGAAAATGAGATTTTAATACAGAGAGAATCATACATCTTGTCACGGAGTCAGTTACATCTTCAGCACCAGATCTCATCACTCTACCTATTCTATCTCAGTCACCCAAATTCTAATCCAAAACACCTGCTGTACCTCATCAAGACTACCCATAAATACCTGCACGTCCCAAACACTGGCTGTCTGGTCTCATCAATGACTTAAGTGCGTTGCCTACCCGACTACTCACCTGTGGATCTTGCCTTCTTCTGACTGTATTCATCTTCTGTCTTCTTCTCAGTGGACTGTTCTTCCCCTGCACTTACCAAGAGAATCAAAATATTATAAAAAAGGTTATAAGCTAAGACACTTATCTGCTTGCATTCAGAATATCTGTCAATAAACACCATTAACACTTTCAGAGAGTCTCTTCTTTTGTGTGTGTGACACCTCTGCAACTGATGAATAATATTTCAGTGTTTCTCAGCAGATTATGAGGCACACATCTGTGAATGATTAATTCTTAATGTCTTTATCTCACAATACAGAGCGTATGCAATCATAAATCTGATGTGAACTGAACATGGCCCACTAATCACAGACTGTCTTTGAGACTTCATTTGAATATGACTGTTATGTACTTTGTAAACAGTGTTGTTGGCAGGATATGCAAGTCACTTACTTGGCTGTAAATTGCTGCTCTGAAAGTAATTAAAATAACTGCATCATCAAACATTTTGTTTCCCATCTTTCTCAGACGTTTTGACACTTAAATGAACACGTCTAACATAATGAAATCCAACAGTTTCTTTCAAAACATCATCAAAATTCCCCCTAAAACTATTATTTAATAAGTTATATTAAAGGAATGTTCTGGGTTCAAAACAAGTTATGCTCTATGGACAGCATCTGTTACAGAAAATCATTTTGATTCATCCCTGAGTTTGCAAAAACATACAAAAATCACATTTACAGACACCCTAGGAGGCAAGACATTCTACAGGGTTTAAAAGCAAAAACAAAGTTTTATGATTATAAGCTTTAAAATGGTCTAAATCATCCTTTTAGGGTTTATAACGAAAGGATATAACTTTGCACAGACATTTATCCTATAACATTTAAATTACCTTTATTATCATCTAAAACTCACCCAAAGTTAATCTTTGGAAACACTAATAATGCAATAATAACAATGTAATGTAACAATAATAAATGTTAAATGTAAAATTTAGCAAAACATTAATATATATTTTTCATTCTGTACATTTTACACCAAAATTAACCTGAACTTTTCAATTAAAACATTAAAAAATAACAAAAATAAAACATTTAACAGAATTACCAGAATTTTATATATATATATATATATATATATATATATATTAAATTCAGTAAGTGAAATTCTGTTTCTTTGGACATCTCCATCCTGTCCCCCATCGTGTCTGGGTCAGAAACCCAGCCTTGACATTGCGTCTGGCCGTCTGAGCATGAGTGTCCCCGGGGCTGCACTCCCCACACCCCTGAGTCCTGACTGCAAAGCTCTGTGGCACATTCCTGCATGCTATCGCGTTCCACAACACATCACAGTAGCTCCAAACTGCCGGGAAAAATATTCTCTTGTGCTTACGCCCCACACCAACTCCACCCAGCCCCCTTAATTCAGCTCTAACCAAACACCTTCACGCTTCCCCCCACACCCATTCATTGAGGGCGACATTTATTTATTTTCATTACGTCTCCAGTGACGGCTGCACTTTGATCGGCCAACACTGCGTGGGCTGGCACGCCTGTGGTGCCCAGGTGCTGAGTGAAGCCATTGCCTTTGGGCCTAATTTCTTACCCCACACAGCCCTGTTTTTGTTGAGACTGGACAACCAAGCCCGACCCCATGTGGAGTGTCCAAATATCCCAAGCCGGATTGTTGAGAATAATTGATTGGTTAAATTAAAGTTTTGGGCTGAGATGAAGAAGACATCATGCCTTGGTTGATCCATATGTGGTTCCCATTAGAAATAATCTATTTGTGTGGGATTCAGATAAGTGTTCATAAAAATGTATGATTTGAACTGTATTCAACAGCCTACTACTCCATGAATAATTCTTTTTTGGCATGTATGATCCACTGGAATTGCTTTTAAAACCACCTAAAAAGTTCTGTCTTCAATACAAAGACTCGTATAAAAGATGTCGCTTAAATCCATGTAGCAGGAACTGAAAGAGTAAATCAGACGAACTCTTGTGGTCGTCTAAGTGGCTTATTTTGAGTAAAATCTGACAGGGCGTCATGACTTCATTCTCATATGATGTTCTGAGTTAGAGGTCTCCACGTTTCAAGGTCTCTCAATTCATCCGGTCTTGCTTTTGAGCCAAATTTTCTTCACACATCTGTCCTCGGCTTTGAAAGCAAGGTCAGTTGCATTCTTTGGAATACAGAGATGATGCTTTAGAACGTTGGACCGTTTGACCTAGTTCTTCAAGCAAGCAACCTGGTAAGCAATCAGAAACTCACTTACCCTTTTCACGATTAGTTTCACAGGGAACACAGCAGTAGGAAAGAAATACTTATAACTCACTGGAACACGCCATATTCAATCATCCTTAACCACATTTGTGATCTGGGAATGAGATTTCTTGCTTTTATAATACCTCAAGAGAGGTCTTTTGTTCAGAATTATTGAGGGGTCTAGAGGGAACATGAAAGCTAAGCTTGAGAAGAACACCCGGGTTGGGTTGCCTCAGAAGGGACGACTCTTGTCGGGATCACCGCTGTGAATCTTGCCAGCCTGTTTCGTTCATTAGCTCTGCTGGGTCTCCACCGCAGGAACCTTGTGTTGCATTTACTGCCGTTCTCATCACGGGTCTCCCACCGGACCCGGCTTTAACCGTTCCACCCTGAATCTCCTTTTGCTTTGGGATGGGGGTGGATTGGCGTTCTTCTGTGGATGTTATCTTTTCATCCAAGTTTTTTCCTTTGACCCCTTTCTCTTCTTTCCAGCTGCAAAAGTGTTTATATTAAAACGTGCAGAGAGCTCTCCCAGAGGTGTTGTAATAACTCAGTGTTACAGTGGGAAAAAGGGATATTTAATGTTTAGTGAAAAAATTAAAGACTGAAGGTGAAAACCATGAAGGCAAAGGGGTGTGATCAAGAAATCCAGAGGAGCGAGTTTGGTTTCTCTTGGGTTATGCTTGATGAAGCAGCAGTACTGGTAGTTAAAACAGTAGTTTGATTACTTTGTCGAGCAAAAGTTTTCTTTTAAGATGAAGCGAGCAATGTTCTTTCTCAGTGGACTATTTTTCTTAGGTTACTGAAGTTAATATGGTGTACAAGGGTCTTAATATAGAACCTAATGTAGAAATAATCCCATATTTTGTCATGTTGTACTTAAAAAATGCAAAGCTTGCATATAATCACTATGTTTGGAACTGCATAGAATGAATAATGGATTTTTTCAAAATAGTATGCGAAATAGAACACATTATGCAGCAATAAATGTTAATGTAAATATTGTTAATTCAGAGAGAGTTGTCCAGTTCTTATCTCAGAAATAACTTATTTTTTGTCCCATTTTCTGTAAAAAATGCTGTAGTCTTAACAAATAATGAGTCAACGACGTATTGTTACAAATGTTTTTGGCAAATGCAGCAGGTTATCCCCAACACAGAGATATATAGTTTCTTATAAATTAACAATCAATATATTAATAGAATTATTGTGCATTGAAAATATACTGAATAAAATATTGTGCTACTATATTCCAGTATATTGAACAATACATAAGGAATTGCCGCTTTTCCTATATTGAAAAATATGTGACAATATCTTTACTTTTATATTGTAATGTATGTAATTTTATATTCAGTAATATCCTTCATAATATATAGATAAAATGTGTGTGTGTGTGTGTGTGTGTGTGTGTGTGTGTGTGTGTATCATGACCACGTAGGACATCAAAGTGCACTGCAAAAAAATCATATACCGATTAAGTACTAATCAAACATTTTTGTCTTGTTTTCCAATTTAAAAAAATCTCTGAAACAAGACAGATTTACATGAGAAGAAAAACTGCATTAGATATTAACACTACAATAGGTTCATATATCATAGACTGTCTCTGAAATATGAGTGCATTTTGTCTTACTGTACTGGCAGATGCAAGCTCTAAAAAAATAAGTCTTAATATCTTAGCGTTGCTTCTCAAGTAGCTAAATGTGTTTGTCTCTAAAAATTTGAGGCTTTTTAACTGGGGCGACGAGTAAAAAGTAGACTAATTAAAAACATATTAAGAAGTCATTTTTCGTAGTGACTTTTAATAGGTACTCTATTCAGTGCCTGATTAGAAATCCTATATTGCATAATGTTATTAAAACCTAATGTTTTTTAAATCATGTAGTACAAATCAAACTATAGAGAGTTAAATTAATAGAAATTATTTTTCTTTGTGTTTTTTAATTAGCTTATATTTTGAAAGCAAACCTCTCAGCATTCTAGCGTAGCATACTAACTGATTAGCCTGCTATTGTAGCTTATCCCATGACCTTACACATACTGCTTCAAAACATTCATGAATCTTTAGTTTTTTTTTTAAATAAGTAATTCAGAGGTTGTATCAAACTCATCAAGTCAAGTCAAACTTGGCCTATAGTTATGTCATACTGTTACAAACTTTTTTTGCAAAACATTTCAGAATTTGATGCTTTGCCACATGGCTTTGGCCATGATTGAGTGTCTAATGATCTTGGGTCAGTTTTATAATGTAGTTTTATTTTATTTGATTTTATTAAATTAATTGAATATTAATACTCACACATGTATAATAGCTAGACAATGGAGAATGATGTTTATTGATTCTAATTGATCTTGTCAAGCCGTGCCTAATAACACACAAAACAAGCACTATACATTAATAAAACAACACAAATTTTACAGAACCTTCATATTTAATGGTATTTATTTATTGTAGGTTATATAATAAGTTACACTTTCATTTAAAAAAAAAAAAGTTGCAATTGGTTGTAAAACGCTTGTGCTGTGTTTTAGTTGTATTTGCACCATTTTAACAAGCAGGCACCGCCAGCCTTCGAGTGCTTCAAAAGAGCGAATCATTTTGCAAAGCAATTACTCTAATTGATGCAGAGTTTTGAAAGCTTAATTTAACACACGTTAAATGCTAGAACATTTAAATCAGACATTACAAAAGGCTACACCCTGGGCCCTAGACAAACTAAACTACTATAATGTCAGACACCAAATTTTAAGTGAAAGAAATTATTGATGTCAAATTTTTAAAAATACATAAAATTAATGGTATAGTAAGAAACAATACTGAACATACCTAGCAAGCTGGCACTAGACTTCTGTGACTAAACAACTGAACATTGGTAACCCACAATGTTACACACAATTCTGGATCTTTCACAAATGAAGAACACATTTGCAAACCCGTTTCTTTAATAATTTGACCCGTAACTGCTCAGAACAGCCACACAGCAAGTTGGGTAACCTACAAGAAGTATTTGATAGTTAAGAAGCAGAAGCGTGTGTATCCTAGAAACAAACAAACAAAAAATGCTATGTATTAATTTATTCAGTCATTCATTTAGCTAGCTAGCAAACTAGGTAACCGACAAGTACTTTCTCCTTTGACAGTTCAGAAGCAATTGTGTATGGAAAAAAAATGTATGTATGTATGTATGTATTTTTTTATTTTTTTATCAAGATGGGTAACCAACAACAAGCACTTTCTCCTTTGATCGTTCAAAAGCAGTTATGT
>NW_015555778.1:1898193-1900105 GCF_001515605.1 Sinocyclocheilus anshuiensis | reverse complement strand
CAATAATATTGTTCATAATATATAGAAAAAATGTGTGTGTGTGTGTGTGTGTGTGTGTGTGTGTGTGTATCATGACCACGTAGGACATCAAAGTGCACTGCAAAAAAATCATATACCGATTAAGTACTAATCAAACATTTTTGTCTTGTTTTCCAATTTAAAAAAATCTCTGAAACAAGACAGATTTACATGAGAAGAAAAACTGCATTAGATATTAACACTACAATAGGTTCATATATCATAGACTGTCTCTGAAATATGAGTGCATTTTGTCTTACTGTACTGGCAGATGCAAGCTCTAAAAAAATAAGTCTTAATATCTTAGCGTTGCTTCTCAAGTAGCTAAATGTGTTTGTCTCTAAAAATTTGAGGCTTTTTAACTGGGGCGACGAGTAAAAAGTAGACTAATTAAAAACATATTAAGAAGTCATTTTTCGTAGTGACTTTTAATAGGTACTCTATTCAGTGCCTGATTAGAAATCCTATATTGCATAATGTTATTAAAACCTAATGTTTTTTAAATCATGTAGTACAAATCAAACTATAGAGAGTTAAATTAATAGAAATTATTTTTCTTTGTGTTTTTTAATTAGCTTATATTTTGAAAGCAAACCTCTCAGCATTCTAGCGTAGCATACTAACTGATTAGCCTGCTATTGTAGCTTATCCCATGACCTTACACATACTGCTTCAAAACATTCATGAATCTTTAGTTTTTTTTTTAAATAAGTAATTCAGAGGTTGTATCAAACTCATCAAGTCAAGTCAAACTTGGCCTATAGTTATGTCATACTGTTACAAACTTTTTTTGCAAAACATTTCAGAATTTGATGCTTTGCCACATGGCTTTGGCCATGATTGAGTGTCTAATGATCTTGGGTCAGTTTTATAATGTAGTTTTATTTTATTTGATTTTATTAAATTAATTGAATATTAATACTCACACATGTATAATAGCTAGACAATGGAGAATGATGTTTATTGATTCTAATTGATCTTGTCAAGCCGTGCCTAATAACACACAAAACAAGCACTATACATTAATAAAACAACACAAATTTTACAGAACCTTCATATTTAATGGTATTTATTTATTGTAGGTTATATAATAAGTTACACTTTCATTTAAAAAAAAAAAAGTTGCAATTGGTTGTAAAACGCTTGTGCTGTGTTTTAGTTGTATTTGCACCATTTTAACAAGCAGGCACCGCCAGCCTTCGAGTGCTTCAAAAGAGCGAATCATTTTGCAAAGCAATTACTCTAATTGATGCAGAGTTTTGAAAGCTTAATTTAACACACGTTAAATGCTAGAACATTTAAATCAGACATTACAAAAGGCTACACCCTGGGCCCTAGACAAACTAAACTACTATAATGTCAGACACCAAATTTTAAGTGAAAGAAATTATTGATGTCAAATTTTTAAAAATACATAAAATTAATGGTATAGTAAGAAACAATACTGAACATACCTAGCAAGCTGGCACTAGACTTCTGTGACTAAACAACTGAACATTGGTAACCCACAATGTTACACACAATTCTGGATCTTTCACAAATGAAGAACACATTTGCAAACCCGTTTCTTTAATAATTTGACCCGTAACTGCTCAGAACAGCCACACAGCAAGTTGGGTAACCTACAAGAAGTATTTGATAGTTAAGAAGCAGAAGCGTGTGTATCCTAGAAACAAACAAACAAAAAATGCTATGTATTAATTTATTCAGTCATTCATTTAGCTAGCTAGCAAACTAGGTAACCGACAAGTACTTTCTCCTTTGACAGTTCAGAAGCAATTGTGTATGGAAAAAAAATGTATGTATGTATGTATGTATTTTTTTATTTTTTTATCAAGATGGGTAACCAACAACAAGCACTTTCTCCTTTGATCGTTCAAAAGCAGTTATGTAT
>NW_015555778.1:1883989-1898075 GCF_001515605.1 Sinocyclocheilus anshuiensis | reverse complement strand
TATTATTGTATTTTATTGTTGTTAAGTAGGGCTTAGTTGTTATTTATTTATTTATTTATAATTTTTTTATTTGTTTTATTAATTATTATTTTATTTATTTTTTAGCATTTTTATCAATATTGACACAAATGGGAATGCTAACAGATACTTTTCTCCAGGTATTATAAACCGAGTGCCCATGAGGTGATCATTTGCATGCATACTTTCAGGTGTGTATGTGCTAGTTTGGGGAAGTTTGGCTGCTTAGGTCATGTAACTGCTAAATGTTCAGTATGCATACAGAACATTTGCATACTGGGCACAATATACATACTGTATACTGGGAGTGCTACGCTGTTCCAAACATTACCAATGAATCCACATGATTCTCTTGTTAAGCACGGCGTTTGTGTTCGTAAAAACACAACACAAGCGCTCACAGCACAGTGCATAAATGTGTGTGGTGATTGTTTTTTTGTTTTTTTTTAATACAAGTCTGCTCACTGCTGGTGAATTCTCTCTCTGCTGCTGTCCTTCAAACAGTACTGTTGCTGCTTGTTCAGGTGAACAGTGGCTTGGCTTCTGCCGGCTGAATATTAGATCCTCAGGCATTGTGAAGTGATCCTATTAAAACAGGCTGTGGAATGTGCCAGTTCTCCACTGCTGTCTCTCCCCCAAATCTGACTGACAGCTGGTAGGGCCTCTTCGCTTTTAGATGCTCCGAGCTGTCAATCAGCTGTCTCTTTTGCCCCACAGGTCGCTTCCTGTCTCCTAGGATTTGTGTGTAGTGCTAATGTTAATGCTAATGTTAAAACAAAGGCAGTCTATTGGCTTCTTATTTTCAGCACAGTGTAGCCAACAAGGAATCTATATGTGCCAATATTTTTGTGACCTCTCTGAAAGCAGAAGGACTGTCCGATGGCAAATACACATATTTATTCAGTTAAAAATGAATGAAATTCATGATATCTTTTTCAAAGACTTTCAAAATTGAAATGCAGGTTACCATGGGTTAACAAAACATGAACATAGCTTTCATACCACAAATATTTACAACATAACAACAGCTTTTAGAGATTAACAGAGATTAATAACAGCTTAATTTTCAACAATTATTGAAAAGGAGTTTTGATTTGACTTGCACTCGGATTGTGTGAGTTGATGGTCAGTTTGTTGCCTTGGGGACAGCAATAGTAGACACACAGGAAGTGTAGAAATCTCCAAGTGATTGACAGGGAAGCATTTCCTGTTCTACTTGAGTCATTTTAATGCATGGAGAGCCATATGCCAACAGTGTGCCAGCATCCTTCAGACCAAAGACATTTTTATGAGGTTATGTTACATGTGACCTGCCCACATACTTTATATGGGCCCACAATGCTGTTTCTCCCCAAAACTGCACTACACACTGTACACAGCTCATGTGAATCGATTTAAAATACCTGATTTTAATATATCAGCAGCACTGCCATCTTAAACATAATTTCAACATGGCAACAAAACAAGATACATTTTTATTATAAATCTATTTCATTTCATAAAGCAACATATCAATTAAAAACTGTACAATATAAAAACAGGATGTACTATAATTATATATATATTAATAGGATAGAGAGCCAAAAGAATATGGATCATATTATCTGGTTTAATTTGTTTAGTAAATAGATGTTTTCTTTCAATCATAGTACAACACCTTCATAAATTACATAAAAACATATATAGTAAAAACACACTGATGCACACACTGTATTAATTACTCTGACACATGATGTCAGCATGCTTCACTTATCCCTTATTTACTAAAAATATACAATTTTACCCTCTATATATATATATATATAGGTTGGCTACACTGTAAAAAAAATATGATCAGTAAGTCATGACAGCTTATGTTTTTATATTACTTTAACTCTTCAAAATACATTGAGCAATTTCAACTTTTTTTAGAAGTTATATGAGACTCAACTAATTTAAGTTAAGAAATGATATGTACAACCAAGTTGATTATTAAATTTAAGGCAGCACTAATGTTTTTAGTTTAAAGTTTGAAATAGGTGGACATGTGTGTAATTTTATGCTTGTTACAATATTATGTCATTAGCTAGCAAAATGCTAACATCATGCTCAATATCAACTGTGACCCAGCTAACAAAATATGTTCTAAGAATGTTATGCTAACGTTCCCATTAAGTTATAGTTAAGTTCTCTGAACATTTAAAATGTCCAGTTTTTAAAATGTATTTAAAAACTTGTATTTTGGATATACGAATGTTAAAGGAACATTTCATTTTATTATTTTGCAAACATTATGGGAACGCTACTTTTGAATGTTCTCTGAACGTTCTGAAACAATTTAAATTGTTTTTACATTTTTAAATTTAAACATTTAAAAAAATATTAGACAAATGTCCAACTAAAATGTTTTATAAGAAAAACGTTCCATGAGTAATGTATAAATAATGTTTTTGTGCTAATTTTTGAGAACACACTTGAGAAAATGTAAAAAATATTAAAAAATAAAGCAACTTGATGCATTAAGACTTTTGAGTTGTCTCAACAATAGTTTTTTAGTTATTTTCAGTAAAGATACTTGTTTAGCCAACATAACTTTATTCGTTCAAGCAATGCTGATTGTCTTATTTTGGTAATAGAAACATTTTTGTCACTGCAATTTTTGCAACTGAAACAACAATTACTGTTGTTGAGGTAATTATTTTTTTTCTGTTTCCTGGGTGAAAAAAAAAAAGAATGTGTAAAATGTCACCACATTATCATTTTAATGTTTATTTACAAATGACAAACTGGGAAATGTTATAAAAACTTTAATGGATAACTTAGTCTAATATGTAGACAACATTGTCTTTGTTTGTAAAACATCTTACAAGACTAAGATATCCAAAAACATGGATTTAAATGGTTGAACATACTCTATGCCTCAAATCTTGACACACAAACATCAAGAATGGTGGCATTCAACAAATGTTAAAAAGTTGAGGTCTTTACATCACAGCACAACAAATAGCTAACAATAATGACAAAACAACAACAAATTTAAATGAAGTCAGCAAACAGCAAAACAATAATCCTATAACAGTAACTGTATAATTTATTCATGCTGCAATGCATGCCGGGAACTCACAAAGCCTTAACATGTCAGCAAGATGAAATTCTTTGTTCAGACAACTCCACAAAAGAAAGCAAGTCATAGAGGTTAAGAGTAACATGAGGGGGAGTAAATTATTTTAATTTTTGGGTGATCTGTCACTTCAAGTCTCCTGTGTGGATTTTGGCTATTTGTGCAGTGATGTCTATACAGAGCGTTCCAAATCACTCACCGACTATAGGATGATATAGTCAGCACAGCAGTTCACTAGATTTTGAAAAAGAGCCATACACTTGAGACACTTTTCACAGGTGAGAATGCTGACAATGAGGCATGACACTTGTTGCAGGCCGCATCTGTCATTTTGCTAGTATGCGACCTCTTCAACATGGCACACACTCTGACGTACCACGGTAATTAGCAACAGTTGCTAATGCAGCGTATTCTATATCTACTGTACAACTCATTCGGCTAAAACTGGAAGTATACGTAATGCTGTAACTCTGCTCAAGAGCATTAAACCACTGCTGTCAATCACTGTTCCCTTTTCATGCAGAAACTAATTTGGATCGTGTAAGGAAATCTCTCTGAATTTGTTATCACACACACACACACACACTGATAACTTTACCTCAGTGGGACACTCCAGAGGCTTCCAATTACACCGACTCTCACCTCTCATTAGGATGCATTAACAAAGAGTCCAGATTTAGTTTAAATAAAGCAGATCCTGAAGCAATAAAGGCCGGCCCAGCATCTGTGGGCTGTTTGGCAGGTGTGAGGCCTGATCCCAACGCTCCTCATGGCCTCTGTCACCTCTCTACTTTCTCCTCGACAGTGGAAGCCCTCGGACGGCTCTGGGGAGCAGCGGAGCGCTCCGCAGTCATTGATCGTGTGAGGTGTAGGCAGTCGTGTGTGTCATTATTGGAATGCAGTATTCCTCCTCCTGCTTTTCATGTCTTCACGCTCGACGAGCACGCCATCGACCATTCTCTCTGCAGCATTACTCTCCCCAAAAGAAACCAATGTGCTGGTAGAACTAAACTTGAGGAAGTTTCTAAAGTCCACCAACCTCCCTCATGCTTGCCTAGCTATCCATCTCTCCCACCTTTTTCTCCCATCGGTTGTTGTTTAGTTTGAACTGCTTAAGGCTGTGTCTTGAAGGATGTCTTTAAAGATGTTCTATCTGTTGTGCAAGTGTTCAGTGTCTTAAACTCTGGATGATTTGAGCTGATTTAAAGTGAAAGGTCTTGGCACACATTTTCTTAGATTCTCCACAAGTACTGACAAGATGATAAAATTGAAAAAAAAAAAGATTTTCTTTTAAATTTGTGTGCAGCTGTACATATTCAAAATGGCTATATTCAAATCAGTTAAAATACTTTGTTACGTGAAATAAATGTTAACTGACAAAAAAAAAAAACGTATTTATAGTTTCCAAGGCATGAGAACATTTATCATTTTCCTTTACTGTAGTTTAATCTGATGTACTAAAATAACTAAAACTAAAATAAAAACTAATAAAGACTATATATAAGACTATATAAAATTTTTGTTTGTTTTGTTTTGTTTTGTTTGTCTATGGTTTTTGTTATTTTTATTTCAGTTTTAGTTTTTGTACATCAATTTAAAACTATTGAAAATGTGAAATGTTTCCTTGGAAATAATCTGGAATAAAATAAGATTCTGTCATCATTTACTCACCCTCCTCTTGTTCCAAACAGTTGACAGTAGCCATTAGCTTCCATATTAATAATAATAATTAAATACTATGGAAGCCAATGGCTATCGTCAACTGTTTGGTTACCACCGTTCTTCAAAATATCTTCTTTTGTGTTTAGCAGAAGAAAGAAACTCATACCGTTTTGGAACAAGTGGGGGGGTGAGTAAATGATGACAGAATTTTCATTTATGGGTGAACTGTCTCTTTAACATACTGCAAGAACGTTTGTTCATAAATTAGGGGAGAGCCTTATCAAAACATTAGCCAAAATTCTGGGAATGTTCCCTGTCAGCTGGCTTGCCTCCCTTACAAAAAAGTACCGTGGCAGTATCAGACAGAGTAATACTATGGTACCGACTACTTATATACTATGCACTGCAGTACTTATATGAAACTCCAAAGTACCTCAAAGAGCCCTATGGAGTTATTATGCTACATGTCTAAAACTCTGCTATTTTCTGTCAGTGTTAGCAATTCCCACCCATACTGGGGGAAAAAAAAACTTTTCAAAAAGTTTTAAACCAAATGTGTGTTTGTGCTCCAGTGTGTATCCCTAAGTGTATTAGTGTGCTCATGTGCCAAACCTGCCTGAATTTTCCTGCCGGCGCTGTTGTCTGATACCCCATAAACCCTGTCAGCGGAGGCAGCAACCCCCGCCCGACCGACCCCCCTCCAATATGGTATTTTTTAAGACTGACTCTGCACTAACCCAGGTGCCAACTGCCAAGGCCTGCCGCATTGCACAGTTGCTGCAAACCTACTAATGATTCTCATTTTTTCCCCGCCAGAGCGTTTCCTCCCTCTATTAACCTGTCAATTAGAGCTCAGCTCCAGGGCAACCCAAATATCAGCGCTGGAGAGAGATGGGGGGGGGAACTGACTGTGATTGAAACCCACTCGTCCCCCCCTTCTGCTCTTCGGACCCGTCCCGCTCTGCTCTCTGGGCTCCAGCTGCCCTAACAAGCTCTGACACGCGGCGCTGAGCATAGGAGCAGGCCTGCAGGGCAGGGGAGGAGTAGTGCTATGCTCATTGATAATCAGGTCTCGTCCCCTGAGCAGCGGTCAAACAGAACAGCCCGCATCTCGGCCTGCATCGCTAATCCGGTTCCACGCGGGTGTCAGGTTGCTGCTACACCTGCCTCGGTAATATGTGCCAGATACGCGTGTGTGCGCGCAAACCCGTCTGTTTTGTATCCAGTTATGTCTGCTGCTCTGTTTAATTGGTTTGTCTGTTTGCAGAAGTGCATTAGCGTTTTAGAAAATGTGCACTCTTGCGGATGGTGAGGTTTTTGTTTGTCTTCGCCATTTTAATGGACTCACATTTTATCTCATCGCACCGAGCCGTTTTCTTCTGTTTTCTTTGTTCCGCTAATTGGGAGAAGATCTGATTTATGTAGGCCTACATCCAGATAGAAGCTTTGATTATGGCATTGCTGATTATTAAAATGCATGACTCACAGAAAGGCAAAGCCAAGCGAGACAACTTAGAATGATAAAATCCAAGATGACATTCACCAAATTTACTCCACTTGATTTTGTGAGCTTGCTGATAGGTTCTGTGGGTAATTGGCTGCATCTGATTTCAGTGTTATTTACTATTATAGTTTTTATAAATATATTTGAATTCACTTTTTTTTATATATTTTCTGTGTTTTCTTTAAATTAACACTCTAATAAATGCTGGGTTGTTTCAATCCAATTTTGGGTCAAATATGGACTAACCCAACTTTTGGGTTACATTTTTAAATTAAATTTTAACCCAACAATCCGGCATTTTTAGAGTGAAGTTTTAGTATCTTATGTGGTTTGTCTTTTTGTAGTTTCTGTAATGGTAATACTTCAACTTTTCAAATGTTTTGTTTTCAACTTAACACGTAGGCTAAAAAAAAAGTTTTCAGATGTATTTAGATTACCTATAATGATTTTTAATTGTTTGTGTTTTATAATACAATAACATGTTCTGGTTCCTACTTTCTTACAGAATAAAGTGAATTTGATGAAAGTTTTATGAAACTGTTTCTGAAATACATGATTTACATGAAATAAATGTGTGCAGTACTTTTCAGATATATCATAAATTAATCATTCATAAATAACATTACGTTTTTTAGGAGTCGCACAATTTGACATTTTACAAGCTAAACTTGCATTGTAATAAAGGGGCCAAATAACCTGATATGTGACCTTGACATTGACCTTAATGTACTTAACTACTATTTTTTCTACAAGTTGGTCGCACCACATGACTTCAAATATTTATAATCAATGCTTGATTGCTTATTATTTTTTCCTGTTACTACCACTACTATTACTACTAATAATAATAACACTTAAATCATTCAATAATAATATGCAAATAATTAAATAACTTATCAAGTTGTACTACCCTGACATTTTGTGCATTAAGCCCCCCAAAAATGTCAAAATAAATTTTTATTAAAAAACAAAAAATGAAAAACATGCCCATCAAAGAAGAAATGTATTAAAGTCATTGGATGTATGTGTCACGAATCCTGTCCATGGACTTCCGTTCATTCTTCACAGACAGTGACACGCTAACACACACATGTTGACAGACAGCTCATAAAACATACACACACACACACACACATACACTGCAAAAGTGTGATCAAGGTTCAGCCTTGGATGTTCAGACAGGTATGGAAGCAGGAGCTCTGGTCCCCAAGGCTTGAGGAAATCTGGATGTACTTTCTGAATTATTGATGCAATGTAGACTATGCATAATGTAAAATACATGTGCTGGGGAGACCTGGGGCAATGCTTTGGAGGCAGGCAGGCAGGCTGTTTTCAGCGCAGCCAAAATGGGCACTAGATCCCAGTTTAGAAGCCTCACCTGACAGGACCTGCAGCACTAAAGTGAGTACAGCCCATTGTGCTGTAGAGAGGTTTTATGCCCACTATGCTTTACACTACAGCCATTAGATATAGCATAGCATACATTTATGGAACGATTCTGGACATCAGATCATTTCTATAGTTGACTTTTTTTGGTTCTGTAAGAACTCGGGTTTTGTGAAGCAAATCTGAACAAATGAATATCTCAACAAGTGACTTAGCGCTTAGACAGCAATAATTTACCAGGCAATTCTACTCCATTTGTTCCATTCACAACGTTTTGTCTGTTGTCCTTGGCAGCTTTATTGTATCATAGAGTCTGTTGGGCAAATCTCAACTTTTTCAAATGCATCCAAACTGTAAATCAATCAAGCTTTTGCATGATGTTGCTCATACTTAAGATTAGGGATTTCGACAGACCCCAAAAAAAGATTAGACTTAGCTTTTTGGCTTAGCAGATGCTAAAATGGGGGATTTGCAGGTGGGATCTTTTGACTGTGGTTGAAGAACACCCTAGCAATCACATAGCAACATGCTACAAAACAGTCAGAAAATCCAAAAACACAAACACCCTGATGCTGGTTATGTGATCTGTAACTGTTATTGTAGTATCATGGTGATACTATAGTTTTTAATAATATTTTGAATTAGTTTTTACTAATAGTTTTTACTGGTTTTTACAGTTCTTATTTTAATTTTAGTTACAATTTTAGTAATTTAGTTGTTTTTGCTATTTCTATTAGTTTTTATACACAGTTTTCATGTATTTTATTTTGCTTTTACTTATTTTAGTACATCAAGTCAGGGTTATTATATTTAACTAAAACCATTAAAAAATTGTTACATAAAAAATTTAAAATAATAATAAAAAGTAATTGTTAATTGAAATAAAATAAAATAAAATAAAATAAAATATTAAAAACCCTATACGGACACCTTGGCAATTTAATCTCCATTGGCTATATCCGGTTGCGGCTCGAATCAAGTTCAAGACATTGATGCTTGCATATAGAACAGCCACAGACTCAGCACCCACCTACTTCCACTCACTACTACGAATCTACATCCCCTTCAGAAGTCTGAGATCCGCTAGTGAGCGACGCCTCGTGGTACCATCACAGAGAGGCTCAAAATCACTTTCCAGAACATTCTCGTTCACCACTCCTGGCTGGTGGAACGATCTTCCCACCCCTATCCGGAATGCTGAATCCCTGACAATTTTCAAGCGACAGCTGAAAACCCATCTCTTTCGAAGCTACTTGACTTCATCATAAAAAAAAAAAAAAATTCTCTCTCTTTATTTATTCCTTCTCTTTCTAGCTTGTACTTATTTGAACAATGTCTAAGAACTTGGTATTACAACCACTTCCTGTGTCTGTTTGCCTCTTTAAGAAGAATCGCTTTATGTATCCCCCAATTGTAAGTCGCTTTGGATAAAAGCGTCTGCTAAATGACTAAATGTAAATGTAAATGTATTACATTTTTTAGTTTACTCACCAGTCTGATGGTGATGCTTTTTTGGTCATTCAGTGTTTCTGTAAAAAAAAAATTGGGAAAAAATTGACAAAAATACTGATGAGATAATAATGATACGAATTCTGCTAATAAAAACAATATAAAACGCACTAAGGATTAATGAGCTGCTGGATTCATGAATATTAATCAGGTTGTGTGCGTTCGCTCAAATTGATTTGCTGAAATCTAAACAGGGACAATAACAGGTGAGCGCCAGCCAATGAGATTGCCGTTTGCGCATTAGTTCCACCCCACTACCGGAAAACCCGGCAGTTCTTAAAGGTGACATATCATGAAAATCTGACTTTGGTTTTAAGTGTTATAATTAGGTCCCCAGTGCATCTACCAACCAAGGAAACGTGAAAAAGATTAACCCAGTAACTTTGTTTTGGTAAGCCTTTTTCTGCAAGCGTCTGAGAAAACGAGCTCGTCAGATTTCGCTCCCTTGGTGACATGGCAAAGGGATCTCATTATAATTTTACCAACCTCTTAATTTTAAAGTTTCTACCCACGGCGCCGTTATTGTGTTTTCGCAAGCGACACACATTCTGGGGACACCAGAGACTTATATTACATATTGTAAAAAAGGGGCATAATATGTCTCCTTTAAAAGCTGAAGAATTCCAAAGGAACGCCGTTATTTTTACAGGAAAATACAACAAAGAATATCGTTTACATGTAGCGTGTCAATTCTCTCTCTCTCTCTCTCTCTCTCTCTCTCTCTCTTTGCATGTGTGTGAGACAAAGCGACGGCGAGTTGTGCGCCGTTACACTAGAGTTTACGGTACGTCAAATACAGGTGCGCTGCACATCCATTCTAATGAACTGAAAAATATCACAGATCGCTTGACGGAGAGTGAAACTCTGAAACGCTCAGTCAGAGAGTGTTCAGCGAGTGAAAATATATATGTGCTAAACTTATACATAATTTAGTCGCCCAGAGTGAAGATTTAGTCGAGTGATTTACTCGCAATGTAGAGGGTTATTAACAAACTTACACATTTTATTTTAGGTAGTTTCCAAGACATTTCTCATTTTCATTTAGTTTAACTTGATTTACTAAAATAAAACTGAAATAAAAATTAATAAAAACTACATAGACAACAAAAACTAATACAAATGTCAGAAATACACAACAAAATTACTAAAACTTAAGTTAACATGAAAGCAGAAAATATAAAAATAAAATAAAATTCAACATTTTAACAAAAACCATAATAATATCTCAGTGATACTAAAACAACACTGCATCAAGTTGAGCTAAATTAAAATGAAAAATGTTGCCTTAGCAACTAGATGAAAAAAAGTATGTTGTTTAATTTATTTCAGACAATGTTTATTTAATTTCAAGTCATTAAAACTTTTAGTTTTAACAGTTTTAAAGTGATAATAATATTATACATATAATAATATAATAATAATATACATGTACACTGAACAAAATTATGAACGCAACACTTTTGTTTTTGCCCCCATTTTTCATGAGCTGAACTCAAAGATCTAAGACTTTTTCTGAGAAGTGCTCACTAACACAGATTTAGACAGATTTGTGAACAATATTTGAGAGAAATAGGCCTTTTGTGTACATAGAAAAAGTCTTAGATCTTTAAGTTCAGCTCATGAAAAATGGGGGCAAAAACAAAAGTGTTGCGTTTATAATTTTGTTCAGTATAATTTTGTTATTAAGTAAATGCTCAGATTTCCCTTGTTATGTGTGCCATTGTCTTTTTAAAATCATGCTTCTGTTAAAACATTCTCTTATTCATCATTTGTAACAACAAGAACAGAAACTGCACGGGTTCTGATCATGATTGTGTAAGGAAACAGCGTATAGCGAAATGCCAATGATATTCAAACACTAATTCATGTCAAGCGCAAAGGGAGCAGATGCACATGCAGACAGTATTAATTCCACCCCACAACTGTCTATGAACTTTCTTTGACCCTCTCCATTTAAATGCACACAAACCCAGACAGACAACGAAACCATCTCCCTTCCCTTCTCTCCCTTCCCTTCTCTCCCTTCCCTTCTCTCCCTTCCCTTCCCTTCTCTTCCTTCCTTTCTCTTCCCTCCCTCTCTTCCGCCAGAAGCCAGCTCTTTGATTGCATATCATGAAAGCAAATATGTATACCTTATGCCCAAGGTCAGGATAACAATGCATAAACATCCGATCTCCATATTCAATAGATTATCTTACAATGGGGCATTTCACTTCAAACTTAAGATATTTATTGAAGATGCTTACAGGGATATATTAAGTCACAGGTATTGATTTTTATTTTATACATATATATATATATATATATATTTTTTTTTTTTTTTTTTTTTTTTTTTTTTTCAAAAGATAATTGTCTAAGATGTGTGTGAGATGTGTTAAGAGTAGGAACTGTCCAATGATCTTGCATAAAAAAACGAACCTTTTTGAGGGGTATAATGATTTATCTGTTTTTATTAAAAAGCACTGAAGTTCTTTCAATGCAGCTGAATTTATTTTGAAATGTTAAATATTTTCCAGTTAAATTTGTTTTTGTTGCTGTTGAAAAATTTCAAGCCTTTTCAAGTAGAAACATTATTTCAAAATATATTTTGAGAGATATTAATCTAATTGACATTGTTCGCTTCTTTTTTCATTTCCATATGTAACCATAAGGTAATTCAAAAGTAACTAAAATAGTCCTATTTTGATACGTTCATTCCAGATATTTGTGATCTATAACAGTGTAATTTTAGAATAATTGAGATTCTTTTTTATTTTTATATATCCGTTTTCCATTTTTAGTTAAAATTAGTTGTGTTTGCTTGTTTGTTTTTAATTTTTCCAGTTTTAGTTATAGTTATTTTAGTACATGAAAATTAGAAATTGGCAACAACTAGATGAAAAAAAAAATTGGATTAGGTTATTCATTACAAAAAATAACGGTTAAACCATATTTGGTCAAGTAAACCCATATTTAATCTAATTTTTTTTTTTTTAACCTTCGGTTTTATTTATGTCTTTTGCAGCAATTCCATAGAAGAACCATTTTTCGTTCCCCAAAGAACCTTTCAGTGAATAAAAATGAGTATTTTTTGTTAGTTTGAAAAACATTCATCTGAAGAACATTTTTCCACTATAAAGATCCTTTTGTGCATTATAAAGGTTCTATGTAAACTTTTAAACCTTTTAAAGCATTTTAAGGATTAAAGGGGTCATATGATGCGATTTCAGTTTTTCCTTTCTCTTTGGAGTGTAACAAGCTCTTGGTGCATAAAGAAGATCTGTAAAGTTGCAAAGACTAAATTCTCAAATCCAAAGAGATATTCTTTATAAAAGTTAAGAGTCAGCCACGCCTACCTAAAACGGCTCGTTCTAACACGCCCCCACATATCTACGTCAATATGTGGAAATATTAGCATAATGCGGCCCAAATGTGCACGCAAAGAAAGAAGGCGTGGTTTCAGGAATGATTACACCAAATACACAAAATAATGATCTTTAAAATAGCATCATATGACCCCTTTAAGCATTTTTCATTCATTCTTTATTAAATAATTGATCATTTTTACTGCAATATATTTTTTAAGTAACATCTCGGGTCACTCAAGTGCACATTGTTTATTTATTTATTTCTTTTTATTATTTATTTATTCATTTATTTGTTTATTTATTTCTTTATTTATTTTTGCACTGCAATAAGCCAATCAGGAAATGCAAGCAAACCTCTCCTTTCAAAAAGTTTTTAAGATTAATAGTAATGCATTTTGAAACATCACTGAATCGAATTGCTGTTCAGAATATCAGATTTAATTTCTTCTGTGAATTGAATCAGTTCACAGTTGACTCAATATTGACGCACAAATATTCTAATTGTTCTTCTCAAGTCATTTGAGAACCATATAAAAAAATGGTAGGCTAACACTTTATAATAACTTTCATTAATAAATCATTAACAAACATTATATAATGCTTAATGGATCATTAGTTCATATATATTCAAAGAGTTAGAAACCTGAGACAATGTTCTTGTTAATGGTTGTTAATAAACTTGTTAAATAATGTTTAATAATGTTCAAACAAATCATTATTTCATGTATGTTAAAATGCTTACAAATGTCATTAAACTTTCAATTCCATATGATCAAGCACTCATTGAAAATCTACAAACGATTTTAACAGATGTTATAAAATGATTAAAAGCTTGTGTTAATGCACAACACATTTGCTGCTATGGAGGTGTGATACGGGTAAGTTTAGGGACAGGTTTGGTGGTGTAACGGGGCTGACGAGACGTGAGACGTGTGGATCCATCTGCAGGCTTTATTAAAGAGAAGTGGTAAACAGGCAGGGTCAAACAATGGCAAACAGGTATATGGCGGGCAAAACACAAGAATAGTCCCAGGGCTAGCGTAGGTCACCGATCGGCAGACAGAATCACAGGGGCTAGACGAGAGGGAAAAATCCAGAAAAACAGGCAAAGATCAGAAACCGCGAAAACAGGCAAGGCAAGGCAAAAACAAGGAAAACTCAGAGACTCGGAATGGGGTACGGGCTAAACAATACTCAGCAGAGAAAGGTGGTTAGAGTGGGTGTTATATAGTGAGTGAGGTGATTAGAAACAGCTGTGTGCAATGAGTGCAATCAGTGCAGTGTGCAAATCGTGCAAAGAATGATGGGATATGTAGTCCGGGGTGCTATGCAACAGTTTGTGTTGTGCGAGAGTCAATGTAATGGAAAGGGTGACCTCTGGTGGTGAATAAACGGAAGTCCATGGACCGAATTCGTGACAAAATTGATCAAAAGTGACAGTAAAGACATTTGCAATATTGCAAAGGATTCTATTTATAAAAAAAAAAATCAATTATATTAATTGTATAATGGTATCCTCAAAAATGTTAAGCAGCACAATGTTTTTTTTTTTTAGCACAA
>NW_015555778.1:1863457-1883520 GCF_001515605.1 Sinocyclocheilus anshuiensis | reverse complement strand
CAGGCAGGGTCAAACAATGGCAAACAGGTATATGGCGGGCAAAACACAAGAATAGTCCCAGGGCTAGCGTAGGTCACCGATCGGCAGACAGAATCACAGGGGCGAGACGAGAGGGAAAAATCCAGAAAAACAGGCAAAGATCAGAAACCGCGAAAACAGGCAAGGCAAAAACAAGGAAAACTCAGAGACTCGGAATGGGGTACGGGCTAAACAATACTCAGCAGAGAAAGGTGGTTAGAGTGGGTGTTATATAGTGAGTGAGGTGATTAGAAACAGCTGTGTGCAATGAGTGCAATCAGTGCAGTGTGCAAATCGTGCAAAGAATGATGGGATATGTAGTCCGGGGTGCTATGCAACAGTTTGTGTTGTGCGAGAGTCAATGTAATGGAAAGGGTGACCTCTGGTGGTGAATAAACGGTAGTCCATGGACCGAATTCGTGACAGGTGGTATGGGTAGGTTTAAGGGTTGGTTAAAGGGTCAACAGTGCACAGGGGTCAGTTTGATTATTATAAGGGAACATGCTTCAATCTGTTTATATTATATTGTTTTGATAAATGAACAAGTATTTTCTTTAAAAAAATGTTGTTGTTTTTTATCGCCTGTTTATTTATGATTCAAGGAATATCCTGTTTAATTATATACTGAAGAGTAGTATACTTATGTGAGTGTTGAGGCCATAAAAAAATTTTTGCACCAAAATTACAATAGGTTATGTCTTTAGCCAGCATTTAGCTAAGCTTAACCAGCCACCCTTTGCACAAACCTTGTTACATAAGTCCAATGCCCATAAAGATACTAATGATTAGTAATTGTTCATAAACATTTACAAATTATGAATAGTTCACTCTAAAAAATGCTGGGTTGTTTCAACCCAATTTTGGGTCAAATATGGACTAACCCAACTGGTAACCAAAATTTAACCCAACAGTTGGGTTAGTCCATATTTGACCTAAAATTGGTTTGAAACAACCCAGCATTTTTAGAGTTTGGTTACATTCAACTTTAGATTGGCTACTGCAAAAACATAAACAAATGTTTAATAAATGATTAGTAAAGATGTGTGAATAGGGTAAATTCAGGTCTTTCGCAGTGGTGTATAGAGTACCTGAAAGCCATACTCAAGTAAAAGTACAGATCTTACCTGAAAATGACTTTGGTAGAAGTTGAAGTCACCGTTTAGAATATTACTTAAGTAAAAGTCTTAAAGTATGTGATTTTTGCATTTTTGGGTAAGAATAAGAAGCACTTCATCTGGTACTTAGTGTCTTTCATTCCAACATAAGAAAACATGGTCCCACTTTATATTAAGTGGCCCTAATATCATGATGTGTACTTACATAGTGACTAGATGTGTACATAGTATGTAACCACAGTGTAAGTACACATTGGTAGGTAGAAGACTAGTTAGGTATGCAGGAGCTAACCCATTAAGGGCCTTATAGGTACGTAATAATATTTTGTAACTGATACGGAACTTAATAGGTAGCCAGTGCAGAGACTGTAAAATTGGGGTAATAGATACTCAGAGTACAGATACTCCCCAAAAATACTTGTATTATTACTTCGTTACATTACACCACTGGACTCTTTCGGGACACTTTTTGCCATGGAGATGACTGCTCATAAAGGTATTAATGATTAGTAAACATTTATAAACATTTGCAAATGATGAATAGTTTCCACTTTAGTTTGGGTACTGCAAAAACATCAACAAATAATTAATAGATTATTTGTTAAGATGTGTAAATACTGTAGGTGTCTACACCACAAACAAAGACCAACAAATGAAGATCATATGAATTGAAAGTTTACTGACATATGTAAGCATTTCAATATACATTAAATAATCATATGTTAATAATTAGGTAATTTTTAATAAGTACATAGTAAACATTAACAAGCACATTATCTCATATTTGTAGCTATGTGAATATATATTAACTAACGATCTATTAAGCATTATGGTACAATGGGGCTAAGAGCGCACTGGGGTAAAAGGCGCCGTTGATATTATTTTCATCTAAACCACTAGATGGCACAAAAACGCGGCGTAGCACTTTCCAAAACATTAGCTTTTCAAGATGCACGTGTATATTTGTCTGATCCTTGACGCGATCGCGCGCAGCAGCCAAAGTTGATTCTGTGCTTACTTGATCTAATATTTTATGTTTTTTAAAATGTTGTAGATTTAAGTAGCAAATGAGAATCGCTAAAATTAATGCATATATTTTGAGACAAAGGTCTTCTTTATGATTTTCAGTTTTGTTTTAGATAATTAAAGCAACAGTTTTTAAATAACGAAAGAATATGTAAAAGTATGGTATTTGGGGTAAAAATCACCCCTGCTGTTGGGGCTAAAGGCACAGTAATTAACATGATAATGAATAGATGGCTGACTTTTCCATTTGTTGACATGACATTAGATTCAGATGGTAAATATCATATATTATGTTGGGTGTCCATATTAGAGATTATCACCATGTTTAGAATGAAACCATAATATGTAAAAACATAATATTAATCATATCATATAATAAAATATAATTTGTTGTTACTACTGTGAATATATATTCCATTATTATTGGATCTCCTTCAATACTTTCAGAATCTTTACTTATTAAAATGAGTTTTGTTTCTGTATTTTAAAATATATTTTTATATTAACATATTTTAATGACAGCATATTTATTGAACAAAAATGTATTATTTCATTTTTCAAAATAAGCAGAAAATAGTACAAATTTTGCTAAAGTGATTGTTTTTAACAAGTATTAACTTAGACATTATTTAAAAAAAAAAAAAAAAGATTTTAGCTGAAGTATTTGTATCAATACCGTGTGCCTTTTACCCCATGCTGGTGAGCCTTTTACCCTGTGTGTGGAGTAAAAGGCCCATCTTGCCACCTCATACCTTTATTTTTACACAAAATATGTTGCTCCATTAATGTTCAATACAACGTACATATTTTTTCTGCAATTATACATTTTAGGCGCAGTGAATAGCACATTTTTTTCTTAAGGTGGGCCTTTAGCCACGTTGTACCCTATATAATGTGTGTTAATGATTTATAAATGAAAGTTATTATAAAGTGTTACCAAAAAAATCCTGTGGTAAGCTGCTTTGGTACTTTTTTTCAGAAAATAATACCACATTAAAATTGAATGTACTGAATTTAAACATCTTAGTCTTTATTTCAATGCATTTTAAAGTTAAACAATGCAAACTCTTGAACATATAATAATAAGGACATGATCCAAGAATCATATCTCTCCCATAGACATTGTTAATCATCATTCTAAAATTATAAGATGTAATACCACTTTTTGCGAGTCGTGTTACCCGGGGAATATGAAAACGAGGAAAGGTTGTTGTTTTTTGTTTTTTTCAGATTCAGCTGAAGAAAAATTAAGAAAAGTTCCTTCATTTGTCTTCCCTGTATGACCTGAACAACCATACAGCCGTATTGGATTGTGGGACAGGGATGGCATACGGCAGCAGAGAGCAATGCTCTCATTAGGGACAGAATGTAATAAAAAAGATGATGTCCGCGGGGGAAAAACAATCCCTGCTGGTCGATATGTTCCAGCGAGTGAGTGTCCCATTTCAGTTGATGGAACGTATTACAATGGAATACAATTTTAGCTCCTGCATTTTCTGAGCATCCCTAGACGCCACGGTAGAAGAGAATGCCAACGCCTGTGAAACAACTGAAGTGCTGGAATCTTCAGAGCTCTGACAGGATACCTGAGCAGGTGACATCCTGTTTGTCAGATTCAACGCTCTCCTGACTTTGCTAGAAAGGGCGGAACAATCATTTAAATCTCTTGCCCTCTTGTGCAGCAGGACCTCTGGGTCAGAGGCTCTCAAGCGGTGAACTGCAGGTCTTTCATGAACAGCAGAGAAAAAATAATGCAAAACACAAAAAATTCAAGAGTAACTAAAGGGGTGTTTCACAGTGATGCCATAGAAGAACCATTTTTTGTTTCCCAAAGAACCTTTCAGTGATCAGTTCCTAAAAGAGGAATTGTGCAAAGAACTGGTTTGAATAACCAAAAAAAATGTGTTTTCCATTATAAAGAACCTATTGTGGAATGGAAAGATTCCATTGATGTTAAAGGTTCTTCATGGAACCATTGATGCCAAAAAAGAACCCTTATTTTTAAGAGTGTACACAAGAAAAAAAATGAATGTGATTAAATATGGGTTCATGTGCACAAAAATTATTTGTGTCAACCACAGTGTGTTCTGTCAGGACTACTATCGTCAAAGATGATTGACAATTAGCATACAGTTTGGATTGGCTGTATGGTTCTGTTCTGGGCAAGAACTCCCTGCGCATCCATGCAGCCTAGCATGGATGAGAGCAGGGAGAGCAGCGATAACCATTAATCCATAGCATGTTGTTACTGGAGGAGGATATCAGATGGACGGTGAAAAAGTTACTCAAACAAAAGCAGAACCTTATGAATGTGTCGGCCGCCTGGCAGCAAAGTTCAGAGAAATTATGAGTGTGGAGAGAATTCATTTTTTCTCATACAACCCATAAAGCTTTGCCGATGCAGAGACTGCCTGCAATGTCGTGTGCTACAGACATTGGTTAACGGCAGAAGGATAAATAGTAACACTCAAGTTTAAAAATATTTGTGGTTCAAGCTGTCAGGAGGGGAAATTCAACCCAGAACCTACACAACATCTGCAGTTGTGCCCTTTAGCAGCTGGTGGAATGTTTTTGCAATCGAAACCTCAGCTTTGTTTCATGATTATCTTGATGTAGCACCTTTGCCATACTCACATAAGCTCGGGCTTTAGACTGGAATTCTGTGGAAAAACTCATTCACTTTATCACTCACTCACATTCTCACTGCTATAACCTACATACAGATATCAGATATTCTCACAGTAGGTGTTATGTTTTAAACGTTACTCATAATAAATTTGGTTCATTTATGTGCATCATATTCCTCTATTACATGTAACAAATTAGTGAACCAAGATGGAAGAATACTTTATTTCCCAGAATGCCTTAACCTGTTGAATTTCTTTGAATATAATGCAAGAGTTGAGCTCTGGAAGTAAAAATTGATTTTTAGGGGAAATTTAACGATAACTTAAAAATCTTTAAATGTAGGCCTACTTTGAGCAACAAGGTTGTTAACTCTACTCTCAAACTACTATATTAACTACTGTACAATACTACTATATACAGTATACTAGATTTTACTATATACTACAAATATTTGAACAAAATCATTACCTCGTGGCTGGTTTTGTTCATGACTTATCAACAAAGGCTATCTATATGAAAAATTAATGGAAAAAATAGTTCCACAACCAAGACTGCTGAAAAAGTGTGCAGACACTGTTGCACTTCATGGTAATTCAGTAAATTTCACTTCCTATAATTCCAATTCAACTTCCTGTAGTGTGTGACCATATAAATTGTGGATGTTAACTGATAAATGACTGATATTTAATGTGTTCATTATAGCTAACTAAAACTAAAGCTAAAACCATAAAAAAAAATGTTAACTGAAATAAAATAAATAAACATATTTCTTCAACGAGTTTCAAAGGCAACATTTTTTTACATTTTACTTAGTTTAAATTTAATTTAATTTAGTTTAACTAAAATAACTCAAACCAAAACTGAAATAAAAAATACAATAAAATTAAATAAAATTAAAAAAACCTATATAGACATTTTAAAACAACAAAACCTCAACAAAATTACTAAAAATTAACATGAATACAGACAATATAAAAATAAAATCTAATTAAAAATATTAACCAAATCCATAATAGTATCTCAATGATACTAAAATAACACTGGTCTGTTATTTGAAAAATAATTTATTTATTTATGTATTTATTAAAAAGAAAACACTAAAAACTAAAATCAGTTTTTTAAATGCTACAAGTGAATTTAGGCATTGCAATATTATAATGTACATTATGAAAAAAATTATAATTTTGTGAATTGCTGAGGATTATATTTATCATTAAATCATTAGTGTTTTTAAAGATTAACCAATAAAAAAAAAATAATAACCATCCAATAACTATTATATATTCAATGTAACAAAACTCTCATACAAAACTGTCACATCAATATGAATTCAAATGTTTTTTGGTTTTTTTTCATTCTCTTAAAATTAAGTTACATGCACTATATCCGCATTTGTTTCATAGATCTATATGCTTACTGCGTGTCAAAAGTTCTCATTTGTTTCAGTTTCTATAGGGGAAAATATTAGGCAAGGTACTAAACATCTCCTGTGCAATGAAAGAGCCACTCCTGAGCAATAAAATCCTCCTCTGGGTCAGTACGTCCATTTAGCCGTGAGTAATGATTTACACTGATATTGTTGTAATACAAAGACACTTGGCTGACATGTCAGAATGTTTTCAAGACACCTGAGAATCGGTTGTCACCGTGCCATGCTATCATTGATCCTCAAAGTATGTGTCCTAGTGTCCTGCTGCGCTCTCGCTCTGACAGCAGACTCCCTCTGTGTGTAAGTAACAGTCGACGACTGAAAGCAGATGCCGTAACATCTTATCCGCTCTTGTTCTAAGTCACCTTACCCTCGCCATAACAGATTCTGCGTTCCACTTTCCTTTATTCACTTGGCTCAGATCATCGCGGGATGGCAGACTGTCTAATGAATGCATAATAGCCCCTTCAAAGGCATTAGGAGGAAGTCGTGCCTTTACAATAATTTTTACTGCCAAGCCTATTTGGAGACATTCCAGAGGCCATTTTCCCACAATAGCTGAAGCCACAGCCAGATAGTTTTTTTTCCTCCTCTTTTAGCACCATTTGTCCTGATTGTTAAGGTGATGATAATGTCCTGGCTGCAGCTCAGGTAATTAGAGGTAATTTTGCTGAGACACTGCCCAGCAACAATGCAGAGATTTTTCCAAGAAAACACATTTACAACAGATGTTGTAAATAAAGTTTGATGAAGAAAAAAGAACAACAGGACGATGGTGAATGTCAGTCCTGATAGGCGATGAGATCATATCATTAGATATTAACCATCTTTGCCAGGCCCACATAGAATCTGCACACATGCAACAGAATTCTTTTTTACTTGGATAGTTAATTGGATAGTTCACCCAAAAATTTAAATTCTGTCATCGTTTACTTATCCTCAAGTTGTCCCAAACCTGTATACGTTTCTTTTTAATGTTGAACACAAAAGAAGATATTTTGAAGATTACAGGTCGCCTTTGACTTCCATAGTATGAAGTCCAGAAACTGTTTCGTTACTAACATTCTTCAAAATATCTTCTTTTGTGTTCAACAGAAGAATGAAATTTATATAGGTTTGGAACAACTTAAAGGGTTAGTTCACCCAAAAATGAAAATTAGCCCATGAATTACTCACCCTCAAGGCATCCTAGGTGTATATGACTTTCTTCTTTATTAAAAATTCTCTTTGATCTTTCAAGCTGTTTAATGGCAGTCAGCGGGTGTTGCAGTGCTTCAGTCCAAAAGAAGTGAAATAAAGCGCATCCATCCATAATAAAAAAGTGTCTCACACGGCTCTGGGGGGTGAACAAAGGCCTCCTGTAGCGAATCGATGCATTTTTGTAAGAAAAATAACCATATTTAAAACGTAATAATCAATTTAATCTAGCTTGTGCTCACTGTTGTAAACGGAAGCAGCTCCGGGGGTGAGTAAATGATGGCAAAATTTAATTTCATTTTTGGGTGAACTATCCTTTTACTTGTTTATCCTTTTACTTTCCCTCTGATCCTTGCAGGTTAATTTATTAAATATTTACATTTTTGAGGGTTTATGCTGGGCTATCATTTGATGTCTGTGTGTTATTGCCATTCCTGCACTGTAAAATAATGTAATTTGATCTGTGATAGACTAAAAATTCTACAGTAAAAAAAAAAAAGAAAACTGTTAATTGGTTAATGGTAAGTTTCCTTACTATATAAAAACTTTAATAATGGTGAAAAACTGTAATAAATCTAAGCTTACATTTTACATCATTTTAAATAATTTAACAGTAAAATACTGTGAAAGTCTAAAAGAACAAGTCATTGTATAATTTGCAGTGAAAAACATAAACGGGCATATCCAGAATTCCCTGCCACAGCTTATATTTGATGGCATTTCAATCAAATAATTGTGTTTATTAATTGTTTTTGTAAATACTAATAGTTTTTGTTGTCATTAATGTTTTATGTTGCATCTTGTTGTTAAATTAATGTTTCTCTAATTTTGTCATGATTGTTGATTCTTCATGTAGCTTTCTCTTTACCACCATTTTTTTTTATTATTGAAGGTACACAATATGAAAGTATATATTAAAGGACTGTTGGATGTTGGATTTACTGATTTAAATTCTTTTTTTTTTTTAATTACTGTTTTAAAAACACACAACACCCTCAAGTACATTACTAATTACAGAAACAAAATTATTTATGTAAAATATATTCAACCATGTGTCACACAGGGACTTCTGTTAATGTCCTTTTGCTGAATTTTTATGTTAATTCATGTTTTTGTTTGCAAAAAAATTTTGATTGTATTTTACTGTAAAATTACATATAATGCAATGTTAAACCATTTACAGTTTCTCACTATATATGGTAGTAAATCAAGCGTAGCGTTAGTTCTGGCAGGTCACGTGAGTCAAGCTCGCATCAGCTGACCTTCAGCTGATCCCCATCAACCTATGGGAATACGACACCTATCTAAGCATTCATATATAAGGTCCCTCAGTATTATCAGCAGTTTTCGCATTGCTCAATAGCTAATTACCCTCCTCCATCCCCAACTCCTCCTCTGTCAGTCGGGATTCCGCCTTCTGATTCTCCTTGAATCAGACTAATTCTAAAATGTGTACATAAACTGATTGAACTTTAACAATATCTGCAATACATTTATGTTGGTTCTGTTCTGTTTACCCTGGGGGGTTATCGCTGCTCTCCCTGCTCTCATCCGTGCTAGGCTGCATGGATGCGCAGTGAGTTCTTGCCCAGAACAGAATCATACCGCCAATCCAAACTGTATGCTAACTGTCAATCATCTTTGACGATAGTGGTCCTGACAGAACTGAGCATTTTTACAGTTTTTTCTGTCAAAATCACAAATATTTTTTACAGTGTACAGTGAATGCAATATGTATTTCATATAACCCCACCCCTGAACAACATAAAAACAAAACAAACTGTGGTTGGTTGCTTTAAATTTCAGCCAGACAGTCTCTAACTTAGCTAAGTTTTAGCCAGACAGTCTCTTTCCTGTCTTCCTTTTCATGGCTAGAATAAGCTACAAAGAAGACCACAATTTAACAAGTTAAATCGATTTTGCTGCAGTTTAATCAAGTATATTCCTTTAAACAAAGGGAAATCATTTGGATCACTCACATTTAGCAAAAATGCAGAAGCCGCTTCAATTTCAGTTAATCGATTCAATAAGAAAAGAATACTTCTAGTCAAAATGCTCCTTCCATTATTAGTCTTCCTTAAAAATCGGTATGCCTGTAAATACAGACGGCTGTGGTAGGAATAAGTGTGACGTGTTCAGAAGAGTAAAGCATCTCTTGGGCCTTAGAGTTGGGATGATTTTAAAAGCATGCTAAAACTTAGCTAAATGCAGCAATCAATACAGCGCTATACATTGAGAGAGAGAGAGAGAGAGAGAGAGGGACAGAAGAGAGTGCGGAAAAGAGGGACGTGACCTAACTTGTTGAACACAAAAGAAGATATTTTGAAGATTACAGGTCGCCTTTGACTTCCATAGTATGAAGTCCAGAAACTGTTTCGTTACTAACATTCTTCAAAATATCTTCTTTTGTGTTCAACAGAAGAATGAAATTTATATAGGTTTGGAACAACTTAAAGGGTTAGTTCACCCAAAAATGAAAATTAGCCCATGAATTACTCACCCTCAAGGCATCCTAGGTGTATATGACTTTCTTCTTTATTAAAAATTCTCTTTGATCTTTCAAGCTGTTTAATGGCAGTCAGCGGGTGTTGCAGTGCTTCAGTCCAAAAGAAGTGAAATAAAGCGCATCCATCCATAATAAAAAAGTGTCTCACACGGCTCTGGGGGGTGAACAAAGGCCTCCTGTAGCGAATCGATGCATTTTTGTAAGAAAAATAACCATATTTAAAACGTAATAATCAATTTAATCTAGCTTGTGCTCACTGTTGTAAACGGAAGCAGCTCCGGGGGTGAGTAAATGATGGCAAAATTTAATTTCATTTTTGGGTGAACTATCCTTTTACTTGTTTATCCTTTTACTTTCCCTCTGATCCTTGCAGGTTAATTTATTAAATATTTACATTTTTGAGGGTTTATGCTGGGCTATCATTTGATGTCTGTGTGTTATTGCCATTCCTGCACTGTAAAATAATGTAATTTGATCTGTGATAGACTAAAAATTCTACAGTAAAAAAAAAAAAGAAAACTGTTAATTGGTTAATGGTAAGTTTCCTTACTATATAAAAACTTTAATAATGGTGAAAAACTGTAATAAATCTAAGCTTACATTTTACATCATTTTAAATAATTTAACAGTAAAATACTGTGAAAGTCTAAAAGAACAAGTCATTGTATAATTTGCAGTGAAAAACATAAACGGGCATATCCAGAATTCCCTGCCACAGCTTATATTTGATGGCATTTCAATCAAATAATTGTGTTTATTAATTGTTTTTGTAAATACTAATAGTTTTTGTTGTCATTAATGTTTTATGTTGCATCTTGTTGTTAAATTAATGTTTCTCTAATTTTGTCATGATTGTTGATTCTTCATGTAGCTTTCTCTTTACCACCATTTTTTTTTATTATTAAAGGTACACAATATGAAAGTATATATTAAAGGACTGTTGGATGTTGGATTTACTGATTTAAATTCTTTTTTTTTTTTAATTACTGTTTTAAAAACACACAACACCCTCAAGTACATTACTAATTACAGAAACAAAATTATTTATGTAAAATATATTCAACCATGTGTCACACAGGGACTTCTGTTAATGTCCTTTTGCTGAATTTTTATGTTAATTCATGTTTTTGTTTGCAAAAAAATTTTGATTGTATTTTACTGTAAAATTACATATAATGCAATGTTAAACCATTTACAGTTTCTCACTATATATGGTAGTAAATCAAGCGTAGCGTTAGTTCTGGCAGGTCACGTTAGTCAAGCTCGCATCAGCTGACCTTCAGCTGATCCCCATCAACCTATGGGAATACGACACCTATCTAAGCATTCATATATAAGGTCCCTCAGTATTATCAGCAGTTTTCGCATTGCTCAATAGCTAATTACCCTCCTCCATCCCCAACTCCTCCTCTGTCAGTCGGGATTCCGCCTTCTGATTCTCCTTGAATCAGACTAATTCTAAAATGTGTACATAAACTGATTGAACTTTAACAATATCTGCAATACATTTATGTTGGTTCTGTTCTGTTTACCCTGGGGGGTTATCGCTGCTCTCCCTGCTCTCATCCGTGCTAGGCTGCATGGATGCGCAGTGAGTTCTTGCCCAGAACAGAATCATACCGCCAATCCAAACTGTATGCTAACTGTCAATCATCTTTGACGATAGTGGTCCTGACAGAACTGAGCATTTTTACAGTTTTTTCTGTCAAAATCACAAATATTTTTTACAGTGTACAGTGAATGCAATATGTATTTCATATAACCCCACCCCTGAACAACATAAAAACAAAACAAACTGTGGTTGGTTGCTTTAAATTTCAGCCAGACAGTCTCTAACTTAGCTAAGTTTTAGCCAGACAGTCTCTTTCCTGTCTTCCTTTTCATGGCTAGAATAAGCTACAAAGAAGACCACAATTTAACAAGTTAAATCGATTTTGCTGCAGTTTAATCAAGTATATTCCTTTAAACAAAGGGAAATCATTTGGATCACTCACATTTAGCAAAAATGCAGAAGCCGCTTCAATTTCAGTTAATCGATTCAATAAGAAAAGAATACTTCTAGTCAAAATGCTCCTTCCATTATTAGTCTTCCTTAAAAATCGGTATGCCTGTAAATACAGACGGCTGTGGTAGGAATAAGTGTGACGTGTTCAGAAGAGTAAAGCATCTCTTGGGCCTTAGAGTTGGGATGATTTTAAAAGCATGCTAAAACTTAGCTAAATGCAGCAATCAATACAGCGCTATACATTGAGAGAGAGAGAGAGAGAGAGAGAGAGGGACAGAAGAGAGTGCGGAAAAGAGGGACGTGACCTAACTGCTCTATAGTCCAGAGCTCTTCCTTTGATGCACTGTTTTCCCAAAAGTGCTCATGCGGAGCAGGAATGATTATATGTCTACTGATTGCATTATAAAGGCACATCTGACTTAATGTGTATGAAAACAATCTTCTCACTGCTCCTCGTAAATTCTTCAGCTGGAGAGGTAAACGACCTCCAACCTTTTCTGTTGAGAATATCACTTTTATTTTTTTGGTCAACAGTTGGTGAGAATCAGGCAGGGGACATTTTATTTGGGTCAATGGCAAGATGTGCATGATGTCGAGAAGAAAAATCTTTTACCATTTATAACAAATGTTTCGAATGAATGGCTCAATGTAAAGTTGTGAAGCCGTAAAGTACAAAGTATATTGTTATACACATATTCATTCAATAAACATAATTATTCATGTTTAATGTAGATGTAAATTAATGTAGATGTTAATCAATTTTTCAACATAAAAATATTGTATTGTGAATTTTTCATCTTGACACTCATGAGGTTTATGTTGAAGTTAAACTATTATTATTAGTAGTATTTTAATAATTATATAACATTAGTTAATATTATTAATATTAATTATATAATATTGATTAAATAAAATGTAAATTAAGTAGACATTAATTTAATTTAATTTTCGTTAATTAATAAAAAATAAATCCCTAATTATTCTGTGTATATAAACACAAATTTGAGGTCAAATTGTGAATGTTTTTGAAATAAATCTCTTATGAGCACCAAAGCTGAATTTGTTTGGTTAAAAATACAGTAAAAACTAAAATATTTTAAATAATTGTTATAATTAAAAACAACTGTTTTCCACTTTATTATAATTTAAAATGTAATTTATTATGGCAGATCTGAATTTCAAGTCTTTTCCTTCTTCTGCTTTACATGATTCATAATAAATCACTCTAATATGATAATTATTAATATTTAACAACATTTATATTATTGTAATTTGTATTTAAAATAGAATTTATATCAAATATAAATCTTTTTTAACATAATAAATGTCTTTACTGTTACTTGTGATCGATTTAATGCATCCTTGATAAATAAATGTACTACTTTCTTTTAAAAAAATTTACTTTTTCACTACTAAATAAATATACAAATCATTTCAAATCATTTAAAATATCCACTGTAAAACATGTCCAGTTTGCCTGCACCATTTAAACTTCACGACAAAAGAGACATTGTTTACAAATCTTGCTTGGCTGTTTGTTCAAAGTTATTTGAGTTACCGCAGATGGTTTCTTGGACTGGACGTATAGGACAAGTTGGGATCAGCAGAGGAAGCGCAGCAGAGGTTTGACGTGGGAGTACTTGGAAATGTTGAATCGATTTTGATTGGGAAGGTCGAGAAGGATTCCGGATGAGTCGTTGAGGTTTGATTGCATATGCCAGGACTGATTTACAGTAGTTAAGCAGTATTCTCTATCAATTGAGCTACTATACGCATTAATTAAAGTAGAAGCCATGACACATGATATGGAGAATAAAATGGTGGCTGTTCATTTCCACTGAAGTCACACACATTTACTCTGTCCCACATCTACCTGCCCGCCCCTGGAGTGGCGGATGAGACGACACTTACAGTACATCAATTATAAATTAACAGGTGGGTAAACTGTCAAAATCTGCATATGGTTGTCGAAAAGGTCAATAACATCCTCAAACCTCCTCGTGTTCCACAAATCCAGTTAGTAGCACCAGAGCAGTGACAGATGTCACAACCATCCATGATCCCGCTGGATATCTTGTGCTCTTGAGTATATGTGTGCTGTAAGGAGCACAGAGTTCAAATCAATTGGCTTAGCTGCAACAGAGCTTGATGTGCTATTGACAGTGTCCGATCTCCAAATTGTCAATATAAAATTTCACCAAATGACCTATATACAGTATGGACATTTGAGTGAAAAAGCACAAAGAGATAACAAAAATATTTGTAATCCAGATCTGAATTATGTTTGGATTTGTTATTTTCAGGTATTGAATATTAGTGTAATTATGATTAATTTCTACAGTTTACCATTGTATCTCTCTAAACATAAAGAAGCTTACATAAGACTACATCTATTGTGTTATGACAACATGATTAAAAAAATCTAATTATGCATATATATTTAAAAATAAATAACATTAATAATAATTTGTATAATTAAAATAATTATAATATTTATTATATTATTATAATTTGTAAATAAATGAAAAATATCACCCATAGAACCAAATCCAGGAGAAGGTCATTCCTCTGGTGGAATGGGCCCTCACACCTATAGGGCACTGCACGCCCTCTGAGGCGTAAGCCAAGGCTATAGCATCCACTATCCAGTGAGAAAGTCTCTGCTTCATAACCAGCAGCCCTATAGCGCTGGCCTCCGACGCACTCAAAGAGCTGCTCTGAGTGTCTAAACAGGCCAGAGCGCTCGACATACACTCTAAGAGCCCTAACTGGGCAGAGTGGATTGGGACCCTGCTCACCATCTGGATTGGGGAGCGCTAAAAGGGTGATGACTTGTGCTCTAAGCGGAATGGAAAGCACTTTCGGCACATAGCCATATCTCGGTTTGAGGATGACTCTGCAGTCATTAGGCCCAAACTCACGACAGGAAGCACTGACTGAGAGTGCTTGCAGTTCACCCACTCGCTACACTCGCCGCAAGTCGACTGACCAGAGAGGCTCAAAGGGAGGGCCCAATAGGGCCCTGAGGACTATAGATAAGTCCCAAGTCGGCACAGTATGAGGACGAGGTGGATTCGATCTCCGAATTCCCCTCAGAAACTTAACGACTAAGTTGTTTCTGCCGACTGACTGGCCAGCCACGAGAGAATGATTCGCCGCAATGGCTGCCACATACACTTTGAGTGTGGAAGGTGTGCACCCCTTATCCAGCAGCTCTTGTAGAAAGCTTAGCATGTGGGTCACTTCAAAAGAGGACGGGGTCCTCGTCCCGTGCTGCACACCAGTCAAGAACACTGACCATTTAAGGGCATAAAGACATCTTGTAAACGGAGCTCTAGCCTCCAAAATGGTATTAGTTACACTCACGGGGAGCTGCAAAGACTCCCGTTAATGGGCCAAACATGGCTCTGGTGCTGTGAAGTCCCAAGGGAATATAATGCCATTGGCTTTGCTTGGCTGCCAATCTGTGAGTTTCGGTTATCAGAGTGATTAAGGTGTCACTCAAACCATTTTATGCCAAATCATGCCCTTCGCTTGCAAGAGAAGGTCCTCCCTCAGTGGTATCGGCCAAAGGGCTGCCAATAGCAGCTGAATCAACTAGGGGAAGCACATCTGATTCCTCCAGAGTGGGGCCACCAGAAGGACTGAGCATCTGACTTCTTTGACCAGTCTGATGACCTGAGGAAGCAGAGCCACCGGGGGGAAGGCGTACAGGCGGGCGCTGTGCCAATCGTGGGCCATGGCATCTCGCTGTCTTGAAAAGTAGATTGGGCAGTGAAAGTTGTCTTCTGAGGCGAAGAGGCCCACCTCTGCCCTCCTGAAGACAGACCAAATCATTTGAACCATTTAGGGATGCATGTCTGCCCCCTGGTTCAGTCTGCCCAGTACATGAACTGCTCTCAGTGAGAGGAGTTTGCCCTGTGCCTAAAAAAATAAAAGGTGGCATCGAGCCAACCTGTGAAGGGAACATGACCTGAGACCAACTTGGCGATTGATAAAGGCTATCACCGTTATGTTGTCCAAATGGACCAGGATGTGGTGCCCCATTAAGGCCGGCAGGAAGGTTTTTAGGGCCAGATAAACCACCATCATCTCGAGGCAGTTGATGTGTAGGCACTGCTCTAGGTTTGACCAGGAGCCGGACGCCTGTCTGCTCTCATGTAGAGCTCCCCAACCTGAGTTGGAGGCATCTGTCATGACCACCTTCCTTCTGGAGGTCAGTCCCAATGGGAAACCTGATTGAAACATGCAAGAGGTTTTCCAAGGGGCCACGGCTCTGATGCAGTGGTGGTTACCCTGAGATGAAAACGTCCCAGGCGCCAAGCGTGGTACGGGACATGGGCTTTGAGCCAGTACTGAAAGGGCCACATGTTGAGCAGGCCCAGAGAAAGGAACCGGCCGACATGAGGCCAAGCATCCTCTGAAAAGCCCTGAGGAGACGTGAAGTCCCTAATTTGAATGACACCGCTAGTCGCTGAACAGTCAGGGAGCATTCCGGTGTAATCCATGCCCACATTCGGGCAGAATCAATAACTGTCCCCAGAAAGACCACTCGCTGGCTGGGAGACAAGTAGCTCTTGGCTAAATTGATTCTCAACCCAAGGCGCACCAGGTGGCTGAGCAATGAGTTCCTGTTCTGACCTGGCTAAAACCACCCAGTCGTTGAGGTAGTTCAGAATGTGAATTCCCATCTGTCTCAGAGGGGAAAGAGCCACGTCTATGCACTTTGAAAAAGTGAGCGGGGCCAGGGACAGTCCGAATGGCGGGACTGTGTACTGATAGGCCACTCCCTCGAATGCGAATCTCCTAGAACGGTCTGTGATCTGAGATCGAGAATCGAGGTCTGAGCCTGCCACCTTTCTTGGAAACAAGGAAATAACGACTGATTCTAGTTTTTCTAATGGTAGTTTGCCGCATGGGGGCGGGGAACTGACATTTGTGGTAATGTTGAGAGGAGAATTGCTCTTTTGAGTATGTGGGTCCACTATCACAATGGTAGTTTGCTTGGGCACGCACTGAATGAGAAGAATGGGCCCAGCTTGAATGGAGTTTCCATCGCTTGGTATTAAGTGGAGGGATGGAGAGTGAGTGCAATCTTTCTTGGAGGGAGTTCCGGCCTCGGCGAGAACTGACCCTCTCCTCTTCCTCACAACGTCACTCTGGAATGGGGACCTTTGGCGCTTCAGAAACAGGTAGATCCCTTAGTAGAGACTGGCAAGTCTAGGAAGGTGACCTTGTCAGCGTCCCTGATCTCTGTCAAATTCAGCCAATGGCCATGGCCTTGCCGACCGCCTGTGCAGTGGTAGCACACAGAGCCAGGTCAGTCGCTGTGCGCAGCTCTCTAAAGGCATCAGAACTCTGGCCAGACTCATCCATGGTACAGAGAAGTTTGGCTGAGATCCTCCACAGCCTTAGTTAGAACGTGGATCAGCTTGCTGCCCATGCTGGGCTTTGTTGTCTGCGTCAGAGGTGGGGTTTTCGGGCTCCTCGCCGGAACATGCCCACTGTTCAGCATTCCGAAGCTGTTAATGACATGGAGTCATCAACGACGGCTTCCTCCTCAGATGTGCCGAAGGAAATCAAGCCACTCACAGCCAGCGAGGGTCACTGATCCTCTCGTGTGAAGCACACAGGCGAATCGAGGTGTTGGGGGGAGAGTGAAGCACGTGGGAGCTGCGCCAGCATGAGTTCACTCACACCCAGTGTTAAAGGGATAGTTCACCTTCAGTTGCTGGTCCCCACTGACTTCCATAGTATGGAAAAAAAACACTATGCAAGTCAGTGGGGACCAGCAACTGAAGGTGAACTATCCCTTTAACGCTCCGCTGTTTCTTTCTCCTAGGGGATAGAGGAAACGGGAGAGCAGAGTGAGCAAGCGGAGAAGGGTGAGACTCATGCTCTGGCAGTGAGAGCATGCCGTCTCAGTGAACGCAGCCTATGTGTACAGTAGGTGCTGCCCAGACAGGTGATGCACTCACTGTGCCCCTCTGCATCAAGCCACACTCGCGGCACAATATTTGCAGCAACATCAGAAATTTGCTCATAAATTTGCTCTTAGATGTGCCAGATGGCCGCAGGGGACGGCTTCTGGCTTCTTCTGCTGCCGGGGGCTTCTTCTACGGTGGCGAGCAGCAGGCTGAGCTGAGATTCTTCCTTCTTCTTCTTCCTTCTTCTTTCTTCGGGTTATTGCTTGCAGAGTCAGCGAGGAGATGATCTTTGTTGCTAAAGGAGAAAAATTCTGATGAAATGGTGCTCAGAGCCGACTTATATAGAGGTCGGCTCCTCCTCTTTTGGTGGGTTGAAGCACCATTGGTTTGTGCATCTACACGAATATGAACAAATCAGGCTTCAGTATCAGAGTAAACAGGAGTTTTCCATAAGCGTGTCAACGCAATGGGAGAGACCGTTCGAAAGGGAACTTGTACCACCTGATATTTTTAAATTTGTGCCAAAAAAATCTAAGTGAATTTTAATTCAAACATGTTTATCATAAAATAAGTATCAGGTCATTAATATATACATAAATTATATTTACATTTGTTTTGAATAAACAAATCTAGACAAAAAAAGTAAGTGTCATGACCAAACTACATAAAACCAATCTATCAATTTATTATAAGAATTTTATTAATGCATTCAAAATACAGCACAGCCTCAAGTGCTTTATTGCTTTTATAAAATGGTAACTACAATAAAAAGGACACAGATTCTCATTAAAATGATATTTTAATATCAAATTCAAGTGTGGTTCTTCCACTAGAAGATATAGTCTCTGTCGTCTTTATGCAAGGTTAACAGTTGGCCTTCATATACTGAACATATGTTTCGCATCAGCTGTTACCATATTGTGCATTTTAGCATGACTGGAATGCTGTATCCAAACTATCCGTTTCATAAAATTTAAGCAGCCCTATACAGTGGAATTTTATTGAAATAAGAAGGGATCCACTATTCCTTTCATATTTAATTAATATAAATATTTAATTTATTGAATAGCATATTTATATGATTTATATTATTTATACTTGCGGTCGGAGAGGTGTTGGATCAAAATAGACTGCTGTAACTGTTTTTCCTGACTCTGTGCTGCCAAAACTATTAGTGAAGTTCTGGCCTGTGGTGGGCCTCTGGGGGCCAAGACAATGAGATACAGGAGCTGTCAAAAAATACCAAGAGCCCCTCAAAGAGAGCTGTGTATGCACTTATGTGTCCTCACTGAATTAATATTCCAGACATGGGTGCTGATAAAATTCTCCTAGCCAATGATGATGGCCAACTTTTCAATATAGTAAGATTACATTTTCATTGTTTCATCTATCTGTGCCTGCTTGCTTGTTTTGCCTTGGGGTTAAATTCTAATTTGTTTTGATACACATCTGAATGTTTTCAGATGTGATTTAAAAAAAAAAAAAAAAGTCAAACAGCTCCAACATATAAGAAGTAATTTTTTTTAATCTGTCACATCATTTAGCAGGCACTTTTATCGAAAGTGACATATCATGCAAATAAAATCTGCTACAATGTTATGTTATTTATATATAGGGAAATGTGTCTAGCACCTGTACAGCAACTGGCTGTATGACAGACCTATGATCTCCACATGAGCGCAATGGCAGAGGAATTTATACAAACAGTTCCCAGGGAGTTTCTTGCTGTTACTAATTATAGGATACAGTAATTATGAAACCCTTTTAAGCACAGCCAAGCACCCTGGCTATTTGAAATGTACTCTATTTGTTGAAGGTTTGTGGTTCATTGGCAAACAGATGTTGCAGGGCCCACATGATTAACACTAATTGTTCCAGATGAAGAATAGTGTAAAAAATAATGCATAAATTAAATAATCTCAAACACTCAAATGGTTTCTGTCAGGGTCAGAAATGAACGTTTCCATTAAGGAGCAATATTTGCCCCCTGGAATTGATTTTCAGGGGCATTTTTTTTTCTTTGTAAGGGCAATTATAAATTTTAATAAACACCCTATTAAGTGTGTCTGTTTTTTATGTCAAATGCTTAAATTATCCACCAACTTAGAGGGTGAAGAAATATCATGACAAAATCATTATGGTTGATTATTGCTCTTGATATTGTAGTAATGATTTTTAATGTTGAATTAATATAAAGTTTTTTGGGGTTTTT
>NW_015555778.1:1823468-1863374 GCF_001515605.1 Sinocyclocheilus anshuiensis | reverse complement strand
GGGGGGGGGGAGCACGCTGTATGAATTTGTTTATTGTTTTTTACGGATTAGAAAACCACGACTTCACATTTGTTATTTCAGTAGCATTACAACAAAACGGTTATTGAAATTGGGAATAAATTATATCATGCAAGCAAGCAAAGAACACCGACACAGTCCATGACTTCAGCCTGAGTTATGCACCTTCGCAAAAGCTCCCGTTATAATCGCTGAAGCTGTGTACACTACAAAAATAATTTCTTTCTGACATCTTTGTTGTTCTGATGATGAGAGAATTTGCAAATGCAGATTTGTGAACTCAGTGAGCGCGTGCACTGAACAACTCAGGCCTTCTCCGTGGTGACGAATCAAAACGCCTCTGATTGGACATTGTGCTCATAAGCTAAATAGAAACGTGTGTGTGATTGGTTACAATGCAAACCACGCGTAAACAGAAATCTGATGCAACATGAGCAAATCTACTGTAAATGTGCCGTAATCGGCCCTTTTCATTCATTTCACAATACAGCTGTAATCGTGACAGCCGTAATAGATCTAGATTAATAGTGCAGAGGCATTTTGGTCCTCTTATCTTGAATTCGGGGGGCATTTTTGTTCATTTTCTTGGCCTTTTTGCTTCAGTCCCCCATTAATTTCGACCCTGGTTTTTGTAACTCTAATGGAAAAGTATGATTTAGATGTACTAAAAGATTCCCAAACCTATTTTCCTTCATTAAAGTTGCAAGAGCACCAGTGAACACACTATCCAGGGAGCTATTTGAGTGCGAGTGTTTTCATATTCAAGATATGCACTGATGGCACATCTATATTAGTGTCCAAATGAAAATGAAAATGTGTTGTGTGATTTTGATACTGAAACTATATAAATGCAAATGGGCGCAGGGCCTGATGGGTGTTTCCTCTCCCTGAACATCACCTTTCAGTCTGCCTGACTGTCGCGCTGAGATTTGTAAACAATTTGAACAACCAAATTGATTCTTTTATTATTTAATTTCCTTCACCTTTCAAATGGCAGCCAGCTACTTTTCCAGAACCAGAAAAGTCTGATATTTTAGTTCTCAGAAGAAACAGAGTTTGCAATATTATAATGGCCTTTGGAGAATTAGTCCAAGCAGCAAGAAAATTGTCTAAGCCCAGCTAAATTGTCATGTATTAACTTGTTTATGAAATATAAGAGCTAAAAAGAGCCCGTTAGTATAGGTTAAAAAAACGCTTGGCACTACACACATCCCCCTCTGGAAGGCGGACTGTAACTTATTTGACCATTAGCTATAAAAGTCTCCTAAAATTAAGTGGAATAAATAGTGCTATAAATATCGTGCAATGTAAATATAGCTTTAAATATAAATATATTGTCTCTGAATGTTTCAGTCAATGTTTTATGCATCTGTTGGTACTTGTGTTTCAATGGACTTGACAATGAAATACATCCCCTCATATGCGTCTCCTTTGGTGATATGAAATGGCAGTGCATTTCTATTACAGCCCCAGTATCTGTTTGCAGTCAGCCTCAGGTGCCAGTGTTTAATTTAGTTTACACCCTGTATCTATTTATTCTGCTCCCGTAGCTGGAAAATTGATTCCCTTGCTTTGCGCTGTTCATTATTCACCAGCCAATGAGTCTAAATGTGCTGAAATAAAACATGAAACACTTGTGGAGTTTAATTAGCTCTCTTTGAACTTACCTTCCTGTAAAAAGTGATAGACTATTCAAGAGCATAGGAGAGGAGAGGAGAGGAGAGGAGAGGAGAGGAGACTGATCTGAACTGGTCCCGGTGACATCATTGTTATAATGATGTGTAATGTAAGAAAATTAATTCAGAGAGCATTATTTACATTTACATTTAGTCATTTAGCAGACGCTTTTATCCAAAGCGACTTACAAATGAGGACAATGGAAGCAATCAAAATCAATAAAAGAGCAATGATATACAAGTGCTATAACAAGTCTCAGTTAGCTTAACGCAGTACACGTAGCAAGGTTTTTTTTTTAAATAATATAATAAATAAAATGAAAACATAGAATAGAAAACGAATAGAGCAAGCTAGTGTTCAAGTTCTTTTTTGCTTTTGTTAATTGTATAATAAATGAAAAGAAAACGGATAGAATACAAAAAGATTAGAAAGCAAGTGTTCGTTTTTTTTTTTTTTTTAAGAAAACAAGCAGCAAATGAATAGAGTGCAAATCTAAAAGGGACAAGTGTTTTGTTTTTTTTTAGAATAGAATTAGAGTAGAGAGTTCTAGAGTTAGAGGGTCAAATAAAGATGGAAGAGATGTAGAGGTGTGACATGCGTTCTTTTCAGCTCGTTAAAAATTAATCTTGCTGCTGCGTTCTGGATTAATTGTAAAGGTTTGATAGAAGTGGCTGGAAGACCTGCCAAGAGAGCATTGCAATAGTCCAGCCTGGACAGAACAAGAGCTTGAACAAGGAGTTGTGAAGCATGTTCTGAAAGAAAGGGCCTGATCTTCTTGATGATGAATAAAGCAAATCTGCTGCAGGACCGGACAGTTTTAGCAATGTGGTCTGAGAAAGTAAGGTGATCATCAATCATAACTCCAAGGTTTCTAGCTGTTTTTGAAGGAGTTATGGTTGATGAGCCTAACTGGATGGTGAAATTGTGATGAAACGATGGGGTTGCTGGAACCACAAGCAGTTCTGTCTTAGCCAGGTTGAGTTGAAGGTGATGGTCCTTCATCCAGCAAGAAATGTCTGTTAGACAAGCTGAGATGTGAGCAGCTATCGTCGGATCATCAGGATGGAATGAGAGGTAGAGTTGAGTGTCGTCAGCATAGCAGTGGTATGAAAAGCCATGTTTCTGAATGACAGAACCTAGTGATGCCATGTAGACAGAGAAGAGAAGTTTTCCAAGAACTGAGAACATTTTTATATTTGATTTTTGAATGTGATTATTATATTTGAAATGTACATTATTTCTATGGTACAACAAAAGTCTGAGAAGATGCAAATAACTAATAACAATAAAAACAAATGCATTCAAATGGGCATTCGTCATTTGAGCACAGTTTGCTTTGACATTTTGTTTTGTTTGTTTGTTTTTAGATATCATATTATGATTATATACACTAATCCTAAAAGTATCTAAACACTTCAGGCACAATTAAAGTGCATTTTATGTCTACTGATCATTATTAATGAATGTAATAGTATTAGTATTAATATTAATGCTACTACTACTACTACTACTACAAATAATAATAATATAGTAAATGTATTTAATATAAATATTAGTAAATATTATATTATTAATTCATATGTACATATTAATTAATGTGTGTGTGTGTGTGTGTGTGTATGTATATATATATATATATTTATTTACTCTAATAATATGCATGTGTTGTTGTTAATATTATTATTATTATTATTACTCTTAGATTTTGCAATACACAAGACTACTATCTATCTATCTATCTAAAAATGTTATATTCATTTGTTATATTAATCAATAAATAAAATAATTTACTGTAGTAATAATAATGTTTTTCTGTTAATTATATATAAATAAATATATATTGTAGTTGCTAATATTATTATTACTCTTAGTCATGTCAGAAATAGAAAAGTGGTATTTATTTTTTATTATACAATTATAATTTATAGATATATTGCATATATATATAGAATATTAATAACATAATAATAATAGTCATAATAACAATAGAAACAATAATAACAACAACAACAATAATATATGTTATTATAGTAAATTAATTTAATATATCATAAGCAATTATCGATTATGATTAATTATATATATATATATATATATATATATATATATATATATAGTTACAGTTATATTATAGTATTTTTAAGTGTCCAAATGCGACATTGAATTTGAACTATTGTGTATGTTTATCTTGGATCAGCTTCAAATATGTCATTGTGATGTCAATTAAATCACTGTTGTTTGTTTACCAGGTCGCTCTGTTTGACATAATTTCTGGGCAATAGTTCCGGTTGCCTTTAATCTGTTCTGTGAATCACCACTAGCAACAAACATTAAAACCCATGTGACTCCCATATACAGGTGTGATGACTTCTTCCACATGAGCAGTCATGTGGCAGTGTTTTAGCCATTTTGGTCTGTACCGCTAAAATGCGTGAAATATTTTGTATACTTAGATATAGCCCCTAATTTAAGCAAAATCCTATTGTGCTTTGTGCATTTTGTTTTATCATACTTTATTCTGCCATTCCAGTTCCATCATGGCAAACAGGCTGACATCAAAACAGTCCCAATTTGAAAGCTCAAAAAACAGCTTTGGCTCTCCTCAAAGCACACATGAATCGTCTCTAATGGACCTCACACTCATTTACAAAGCTTGTAAAACCTCTGGGGGGACTTTCTGCATCAAATTAGCCCGCGCAATTTGAGGCAATTACAGTGGTCTGAAAATGTGGTCATTTACTTCGCCGAATCCCAAACAGATGAATCACCCAGGATGATAGGCCTTTAGAGCCAGTGAACTTACAGTGGGTAATGTCTTTAATAACACAGTGCAGTCATTTAAAGGTCTTGGTTTTTCCAGTCTGGCTTCAGGAAGCAAAAATCCTGTTAAGCAAAGCATATTTGGAAGTACAGGAGGAGCATGTGCCATAATTAAGGCCGTGTCTCACTCTCTCTCCCACTCCGTATGCAACAGTCACGCAGTTTACGGCAAAATCCTCAGCAGCTGCCACTTAATGGGAGGATTTTATAGGCTTCTGACTGTACCAAACATAGCTGTATTTTAGCTGTGAGAGGGTCAGTGGTTTGGTGAGTTCAAAAGATGATGTGGCATTTGTGGCATTTTTGCTTCATGATTTATGGGGCCTCATAAACACATAAAATCCCCTGCATTTGGCTGTAAGCACACATAAGCATTTCACACAACACTCCAGAAGCTGAACCCGGTGGGTAGCTTAAAATCCTTCTGCATGTCTTAGTGTTTGCTTCCATCTAGTGGTTGAAGTATAAATTGCACATGAGGTTAAAGATATATGGAGGCAATAAACACTGAAAGGGATGGTTCACCCAAAAATTAAAACTTTGTCATCATTTACGCATCCTCATGCTGTTCCAAAGCTTCTTTCTTCTGTTTAACATATTTTGAAGATTGTTGGTAACCAAACAGTTGCTGGTTGCCATTGACTGTACTAAGAAACTCATATAGGTTTGGAACAAATTGAGGGTGAGTATAAGATTTTTTTTTTTATTATTATTATTATTATTTTGGGGTGAACTATCCTTTGAAGTCCTTCTTTAGAGAATCAAATTACCGGTCATAATTCAGGTAAGCAATTGTGCTGCTTTCTGACGCATTTAATTTCCTACAATTTATTTTTACCGTTGTCTCAAACCCCTATCTGCATAAACAGTATGAATATGTCTATTGCATTGAAGAATACACAAAATGTCCAGCTTTTAGTAATATTTAGGGCTATTATAGACATGGTCTGGGCAAAGAGGAAAAAAAGTCAAAATCCATGTGACAACATATGGACTGTAGCTTATAGTTTTTTATCATATTTCATGTCTTGAAGATAATTATTGCTTCTGTCAGCTTCTGTTTTAGCTGAACAAAGGAGTTTTAATGTACCTGAGTATCCGTATGCGTAACTATTTCCATTTCCATGAAGGCAGTTGTTCAGCTGACACATGCGCACTAAAGTCCCAGATGTACTCGACCTGGATGTTGACACGTTTGCTTCATGGGTATTTATGTGTTTATTTATGAGCCAATCACAAATCCCATGGAACGAATAATTCCATATTAAAACTCCTTCCAGGAGCAAGCAGCAGTATGTGTATATATATAGAGAGATAGAGAGATAATGGTCACGGGGTTCCTCAAGGATCAGTTCTTGGACCCTCTGCTTCTCTATATACATTACATCACTGGGACCCATCATACAGGCACATGGTTTCTGCTACCATTGCTATGCTGATGACACACAGCTCTATTTTTCATTTCAACCAGTTGATCCAACGGTAGCTGCATGGATCTCAGGCTGCCTGGCGGACATCTCGTCATGGATGAAAGATCATCACCTGCAGCTCAACCTCGCAAAGACTGAGCTTCTTGTCTTCCCTGCCACTCCGACTCGGCTAGGTTCATCAACAATTACCCCATCAAGTTCAGTGGGAAGTTTTGGAGTAATGTTTGATGACCAGCTGATCTTTAAAGACCACATTGCAAAAACAGCTCAACCATGCAGGTCTGCACTGCACAACGTTAGAAAGCTCAGGCCCTTCCTAATGGAGCATGCTGCACAACTTCTTGTCCAGGCCCGTTTCATTTCAAGGTAGGACTATTGCAGTGCTCTTCTGGCTGGACTTTCATCATGTGCAATCAAACTTTTACAAATGATTCAGAACGCAGAGGCTTGACAGGTTTTCAATGATCCCAAAAGGGCCCACGTCACACCTCTCTTTATCTCCCTCAAGAAAATGAAGCTTGTATTGTATATAACATGCCATATAAACCAAATACTTAAACTACTTCAGTCTTTGTGCATTGAATTAATTTAATACACGAGTTTCACAATTTGAGTTGAATTACTGAAATAAATGAAATTTTTCCACGACATTGTAATTTTTTGAGATGCACCTGTCTAACAGCATGCAGTGTGATATAACAATATGTTTATTGCATGTTGCTCTGAATTTTAGGAACTGCTGTCCAGATCTTTAAGTTTATTAAAGAGAAAACATCAAGGTCATGGAAACAAGTGAGCATGACTTACGGAATGACCAATACTGGGGTCATACTGGGGTCAAAGAATCACCTTTTGAATCAAAATATTAGAGTTTCAAATGCCATGATTAATGACTTTAAAATGATCCCAAATTCCAAATAAACATATTCATATTTAGAACAATTATTTGCAGAAAATGACAGCTGGTCAAAATAACAAAAACGATGCAGTGTTTTCAGACCTCAAATAATGCAAAGAAAACAAGATCATGTTCATTTTTGTGTTTAAACAACACAATACTAATGTTTTAACTTAGGAGTTCAGAAATCAGTATTTGGTGGAATAACCTTGATTTTCAATCACAGCGTTCATGTGTCTTGGCATGCTCTCCACCAGTCTTTCACATTGCTGTTGGGTGACTTTTTGTCACTCCTGACGCAAAAAAAATTCAAGCAGCTGGGCTTTGTTTCTTCTCAAGATCTTCCTCTTTATCACATTCCAGAGGTTTTCAGTGGGGTTCAGGTCTGGAGATTGGGCTGGCCATGACAGGGTCTTGCTCTGGTGGTCCTCCATCCACACCTTGATTGACCTGGCTGTGTGCCATGGAGCATTGTGCTGCTGGAAAAAACAATCCTCAGAGTTGGGGAACATTGTCAGAGCAGAAGGAAGCAAGTTTTCTTCCAGGACAACCTTGTACATGGCTTGATTCATGTACCCCTCACAAAGTCGAATGTGCTCGATTCCAGCCTTGCTGAAGATCCAGCCAGATCATCCTCCACCTAATTTCACAGTGGATGGCTTGTAGGCCTCTCCAGGTTTCCGTCTAACCATTAGACAACCAGATGTTGGGCAAAGCTGAAAAATTGGACTCATCAGAGAAGATGACCTTACTCCAGTCCTCCATGCTCCAATCCTTATGGTCTTCTGCAAACCTCTGCCTGGCTCTTCTCTGCTTCTCATTGATGAAGGGCTTTTTTCTAGCTTTGTCCTGCTCCTAGGAGCTTGTTTTCGAACACGTTGTTGAGTGACATTTGAATGAGATGGCGGTCATCCCGGTCAGTGGAGAGTCATTTTTGCTCTCTGCTGTTTTGTAGCTTTGTTGTCCCCAATGTCTGCAGCTTGACCTTGTTCTTAACTGCCATCTTTTAAATTTTATAAATGGAAGCAACTTGATGTTCTCTGTATCCCTGTGCCAAGTAAAGCCAGAATTGAATCCTTCTTTTCCTCACTCAAAACTTTTCTTTTCATCTCCATTGGAATGGTCAGTAATTATAATTTGATTCCAATTACTTTTGAGCTACTACTAGCACTGTCTTTGCCATCCAACTGGTCCTATTGCAAGAGGATAGTGATGACCGCAGCAGTGGTTTTTAATACTTTTCCTCGTTAAATAAGATTTGGTTGAGGTGATCACCTAATCAGTTCTTCATTAAGCAGAATAAGGTGTGCCTGTGTTGGAATTCAACAGATACTGGCATGGAATAGAAAGGCTGCCATACGTGTAAAGACGCTGATTTAAGAACATTTTGGAGTGGTCTCTTATTTTTTCCAGAGCTGTATTTAGGACAATTTACAAACCAGTGTTCCTGTTCTTGTTGTGGCTGTTACAATTTAACATTGTTCAGCTGATGAAACACTGTAAAAAAAATGGTATGAGCTATCTACTTAAAAAAATTATGGTAACAATAGTACACATAATATTTTGAGTAATTTTTAAGGCTTTACTAAATCATGTAAAATCTCCTAAATTATTGAATCTATGACACAATGAATTTAATATTATTAGTGAAATGTGCTCATTTATTTTAAGTTGATTCTCAGAAGTCTGATTTTGAGTAAGATCTGTTTGTATTTGACTATGACGAGTTTTTTTGTACAATTAAAAGACTGTATACAGCTAGACAACTCAAGTAGGAAAAAACTTTACTGCACTAGCCTTAGCAAAACAATTGCTCATTTATCAAAGCATCATGTCTCATAGTGGTAGTACATGCAGTTATCCACAACCATAAGCTCTACTCTTCTGCACAATGGTAATGATAGAAACTTCAACATAACAGAAACTCTTTTAAATGTCAAACATAACTGAACATTAAACATTAATAGATGTTTCCCTTTACTCAGTAACCCATGAAGTAGCACTTAATTTCAATATTTACTCTCCATATCCAGCCATATGCAAAGCATGCTGGGAACTAACAATCACCGCCAAAATAAAACTGCAAAATTGAGCTAATTCTCTTCCAATAAATAGGTAGCCTTCTTTCCTTCATTTTTTTTCCAGTTTAATTAGTTCCTCCGAGACTCAAAACTGCTTAAGTAAAGAGAGAGAGAGAAATAAACATATCTCTTGGTTTTATTAGTGAAAAGTTCTCAATATTTTCTATACAACACTGAACCACAATTTCTTTAATAAAATATACACACTATTTTTAATTAGGCTATCGCCTTAATTTTTATAATGAAAAATACAAGACTCATGATTCATATTTTACAGTGAACCTCTTTCCTAAAAAATACATAAAAAATGCTTTAAGTATACAAAAACTACATAAAAATGTGAAAATGATGTATGGTGAATGATATAGGACATGGGCCAGGGCCATAGCATTTGGATTGGGAAGGATTGGGACAGGGCCATATACGGTGCGTGTATATGTCTATCCCTCCCAGCCTCGTTTTCATCCGCGTCTAAAACACTAGCAAGCTGTCATTTTGCTATGACGAAACTGAAAAGAACTGAGCTGTCCGAGGTCCTGAAATGAGCCAGGCACAAGTGACTGTGAGCAAATGCACTTATTTTTGATTACATGCAACGATTTTAACTGTGATATGTAAGATGATTCAAACCTAGGGACAAGAGTCTTAAGAGATAGTACAGGATTCCTTAACGATTCGGGTCCCTTAACGCTTCCATTAATAGTTCTGTCTTCAGAAATCTTAAGGAACATTAGGAAAAAAATAAATGCAGTTATTAAACAAAACTCAGTTTGTTTCGCTTTTATTGTACATTGTCATATGAACAGCCAATAACTACAATTAAATCTTACGAACCATAACAAAGTGAATTTGATTATTGCACTAAGTAACTCCGATTGATTCAGTGTTTTCGATCCATTTTAAAGAATCACTTCATAAGACTCATTCGCACGGGTATCTGACTATATTAGTCGCGTTGTGTGTTTGTATTTACTGAAAAGAATAGTGTCTTATGAAGCTATTAGTTCGGGATTCGTCTGATTAAACTAGTCAAGCTGAGTGTTTTGATTTACCAAAAATAACCGGTTCAAGAGCTGTACGTTCTAAAATCTGACTGTAATCACGCTGATTCATTTAAAAGAACCGGTTCATTAGAGTCATTCGCACAGTAGTAGATTCAATAGCGATGTTGTGGCGTCTCTGATTAGTGCAGGAAACACTGTCAGAGTAGGTGTATGAAGGTAGAATGACGTCAAAAAGATTTGCATACGCAGGGTAAGAGTTGTGGAAGTGTACATAAGACTGTAAGCGTAAATTAAATTTGCATGCGCAACTAACAGTAAAATGCTGCAAATAATTTTTTCTTGCGCTTGAAACACGATTTACACCTTTACAAAGCTTCTGTTGCGCATGCAAATTTAATTTACGCTTACAGTCTTATGTACACTTCCACAACTCTTACCCTGCGTATGCAAATCTTTTTGACGTCATTCTACCTTCACATAGGTGCACGTTAAAATGCCCGTTCGACAACCAGTATTTCTGAATATGAACCGATTCTCGGTTCTCAAACCTAACGATAAAGCAGAAGCACATTCGTTATTTTGATTGAATATTCCGCTTCCCAATTGCAGTCCGCAGTGAATGCCAGGGATTGGGAGAGAGGCTGCTATGAACCGATTCTCGGTTCTCAAACCTAACGATAAAGCAGAAGCACATTCGTTATTTTGATTGAATATTCCGCTTCCCAATTGCAGTCCGCAGTGAAAGCCAGGGATTGGGAGAGAGGCTGAGAGGGCGTGTGCGTGTGTGTGTGAGAGAGACAGACCCCCTCCCATTCTCCACCTCTTACCAGCACAAACAGCAGTGTGATATTTACATTTCAAACGACATTTACTTCATCTTCACCCTGCTAATTCACAATATTCAGCTTTTAGAGAAGTATCAGAGAAATAAGGAAGTACAGGACGCTGATCTGTTGTTTTTCATTCCGGCGAGGACCAAAGCAAGGAGTCGTCCATCGTCCTGTCGCTTGTGACATTGGGAATCGCAGGATTGTGATGTTTTCTTGAATTTTGTGTGTCGTGGGAGGTTTGGGGATGGGATCTGTGACGCCTTTAGGAAGCTGAAGACCCACTTTGAAAACAGCCTTTGTTTATTGTTTTGATCAAGTTCATTTCAGCAAACCGAGTAAAAACCATAATATTAAAGATATATCTTCGCGTTAGCGTTGGATATCGATAGATCAATTGAAAATAGACTGAATTTGGACATCAACTCTAGCCCGCAGTGATGCTTCAGTGTCTGGACTGACTTTTAATATGCGCACTCAGACGGAAATGGAAACCTGGACATTTTAAATCATTGATCACTTGGAACAGATTCATAAACATAGACTAGCAACCATATCACAGCTCAAGCTGACACCCAGATGTGAAAGTGATCGCGTTTCCTGGGCTTCCCTGATCTAAGGGAGTAGTTGTATTCATCATAACAGCAGAACAGTCTTCGGAGGGTACATCATGCCCACCTCTCGTTCCGGCGCGTGCTCGGTGGAATACTGGGTCGATGGCTCGCGCCGAGATGCGACAGTGGAGGATTTCTATAACATGGGGCCAGAATTAGGCAGGTAAGTACATTACTGCATCCACTTTGCATTGGTTTTGATGTTATTGTGTAAATGCATACGTATACACACTATGCACATATTATTTTATTCTTTATTACATGCCGACCTATTTTGTTTGACACTGTTATTCTATACTGGTAACTGATATGTAGAACCAATATTTAAATGTCTAATTTAATTGCTTTTTGGCACAAATAATCATAAGATTGCAACAATAAAAACATAATTGCAGCCTATCTTTGTTAGAGGTTGACCGATAAAATTAAAATCGGTTTGACCAATATATTTTTCACGAATATTAACTCTTGTACTTAATCAGTTCTGCGAAAATGTTTGTGAAATATTTGAGCATAATAAGCTAAATAAAAATGTAAAATATTCATAATGCATATATTACGTTTCTTGTGTTTAAATATAATTAGTTATCATCACTGTTGTGGCAGAAATAAACATGCAAGTTTTACCTGTAAGCTGTTGTTAAGCGTGATTGATGTAATGGTGTTGACATACCCCCCCCCCCACACACACACATTTTTATTTTTTTATAAAATAAATGAATATTGATCAAATAATATCGGTTACATTGATTATTAGTCTAATGTTATACTTAATATCTATTGAGCTGTATTTACACATGGATGCTCCAGTGTCATGTACAAACATCTGTGCTGCCTATGTCTATATGTGAACAAGTGTTCAGGTTTTGTGTAGTAATCAAGTTTTTTTTTTTTTTGGACTGCTAATGAGTCTTTGTTGCATGTAATTGTCACAGTTAGGGATGAGTGGTATCTAAACTAATTGAGCTCAATTTTTTAGTAAACTAATTACAATGCACTTAATTGAGCACATTAAGGAAGCACCCAGTCTTTGCAAATGTCACCTAAAATGTCATCATTACCTCCCAGGATGTGGGATGCAAAATGTTGAGCTGTCGATGCTGTCACCTGATTTCAGTCTGGCATCATGGCCGTGTGAAATTCAGCAGAGAGAAGCACTTCTATGGGACTCATTTCCGCAGAACGAAATGTTTTTAATGTATCTAGTTGCATTGTATGACTGTGAGTACTTTGAAGTCTATTGCTGATTATGCTGAGGACTGTTTGTCAGACACTGATGTGTTGAAGTGTTGGATAACAAGGTAGCAGATGGAGAAATGATGGCCTTCTCTTTGAGTGCTCGCCTGATTGAGTCATTCACTGACCATGAAAAGCAAAGACAAGATCTGAGAGACAACATGAAGACACACAAATACTGTATAGTGTATAACATAATGCAGCCGTGAAAAAAAATATCAGTGTAGGCCAGTTTATTTGTGGTCCTAATGGCTGGAAGTTAGGACTTCCATTTTAATTTAGTAGAATTAGGCGAAAACCTGCAGAAACTCTATAAATGTGTATTCCCTTCTTCAGTATTTTCTGTCGTCATGGACACTGATTGTTTAGATTCAGTTGCCATGGACATAATAATGTGATCATGGGGGAGGTAGAATGTAGGTAAGAACCTCCATGACTAGTTGAGCGGTGGAGGTCACCGTCGTGAAATGCCAACACTTTTCCTTCATTGAACATCTTGGTTTTATTAGCATCTTCCAATCTGTCACTTTGTGCAATGTGTTTGTGTATAGTAATTGCTATGATGCACGATTATCAAATTTAAGATCTTCATTTAATTATTACTGTATAAAGATTGCTTTTGTGTTAACCACCAGGGGTGCCACATCTGTTGTGTTTCGCTGTGAAGAGAAGCAAACTGAGAAACCTTATGCTGTGAAGGTCTTGAAGAAAACCGTACGTTCAGCTGTGATTATAAAGATATTTTCATTCTTCTTGAAATCCCAGAATGACTGTTTGAGGTTATGTTCGTTGTGTCATCAACTCAGATTGACAAGAAAATTGTGAGGACAGAGATCGGAGTCTTGCTGCGTCTGTGTTCCACAGAAGCAGTGTTATTTTAGCATTATTTATATACAAGTATAGAATTTATGAATATATTGAATATTAAATTTTGTATTCATTTTTTATATTTTTCGGTTTTCATTTTAATTGAGCTGTTTTTAGCTTTATTCCTCCATGACTAGTTGAGCGGTGGAGGTCACCGTCGTGAAATGCCAACACTTTTCCTTCATTGAACATCTTGGTTTTATTAGCATCTTCCAATCTGTCACTTTGTGCAATGTGTTTGTGTATAGTAATTGCTATGATGCACGATTATCAAATTTAAGATCTTCATTTAATTATTACTGTATAAAGATTGCTTTTGTGTTAACCACCAGGGGTGCCACATCTGTTGTGTTTCGCTGTGAAGAGAAGCAAACTGAGAAACCTTATGCTGTGAAGGTCTTGAAGAAAACCGTACGTTCAGCTGTGATTATAAAGATATTTTCATTCTTCTTGAAATCCCAGAATGACTGTTTGAGGTTATGTTCGTTGTGTCATCAACTCAGATTGACAAGAAAATTGTGAGGACAGAGATCGGAGTCTTGCTGCGTCTCTCTCATCCAAATATTGTAAGATATTTATGTTCCTGGCAACATCACATTGTTCGCATTGTTATGAAATATTTAATGTTCATTCTGTGAGAATATCGATGGGCTTGTTCTGATGTGACTGTTCTCACTATGTTTTCATTCAGATTCGTTTGAAGGAAATTTTTGAAACAGAGACGGAGATCTTTCTCATCCTAGAGCTGGTCACAGGTGGAGAGCTCTTTGACAGGTATGATGTGCTTCATTAATGAGAGGCAATTCAAATGTGAAACAGGATTTATGACATTCATCATGTGCTTAAAGAAATAGTTCACCCACAAAAATGAACTTGCTCACCCTCATGTTGACCTAAACCTGTATATCACAACATAAAACAGAATATTTAGAAAAAAAATTTGTTTGTCCATACAATGAAAGTCAATGGGGTCTCCAACTTAAACATTTTTTATACTATTTATTAATTGTATTATTTAAGTTTCCATTTTTTATATTTTCCATCTAATGTTTCATCTAACACATTTTTGGGAAGTAAGGTAAAGCTCAAATTAATAAAAATGTATTAATAAAATATTAATACAAATATAATAATTAATAAAATAAATATTTATATATATATAATTTAGTTCAGCTTGAACTGTTTTCGTTTTATTTAACAATAACAACACTGCACAGAAGAAAAACAATCCAGATTTGGAACAACATGAGGGTTAGGAAATGATGGCATGGAAAACTCCTTAATATAATATATGATAATCTTGCTGCTTAAAGATTATCAAGAGATGATCTTCCACCATGTATTGATACGATGAGGGCCAGATGTTTCTCCTTAGATCCTACTGTGGTCTCAGCACAGGAATCTCATTTATTCTTTATCATGAACATCTCCTGGCTCAAGTTCTTACAGCTCAGTGGGCTTTCTATCTGTTCTTCTACCCAGCAGTGAGATGTAATTGAATAAAACAAGTTCCCGATAATTGGTTTAAGTGGGTTTGGTGCAGAGCAGGAGCAGGATGCGTTTGCCTACACACTGCTAAACAGAGCACTAAATGTTGCCAGATCCACACACAGACGCCTAAACATCGGCTGCTCATGTTTGAAAACATATGATAGTATATATGCTATGTGATGTTTTTTATGATGAATTTGTCTCTGAGATGGTTGTGTATTGTTTCAGGATTGTGGAGAGGGGCTACTACAGTGAGAGAGATGCAGCTCATGTTATCAAACAGATCCTGGAGGCTGTGGCGGTAAGACCAAATAAATCATGGGATATAAAAATGTACTTTTCACCCACACAGAGATTTTCTATTCATGTTTGAAAGGCAATAAAGGTAACGTGGATCTTTAGCCTTTAAAGAGGAACACAGATTTTCTTGGCTCTTTTGAAGTAAAAGAGTCTGATGTACTGGGTAGGCATACTCTAAGGCCGCATGTCCATTAAAGCGTTTTTTCTCGAGGCTAGCGTATTTTTTTCAATTATTTTCAATGGGAGCGGCGCATTTTTTAAAACGCCAGGAGCGTGGCGAGGCTCTGAACTTTTTTTTTTCCTCACCGCCGAGAGTTGAAGAACGTTCAACTTTGGGTAAATCTCAGTGCTCATCACTGTCACTTTTTAGTCAGCCAACCAATCACAGTGGAGGAGGGGCGGGACTAATACCACCTCCACCAGCCGTCACATCCTGCTTGTACTACGACTGATCAACAATGGAGAAGTTAATAATGCTTGTCTCCAAGTATTCATGTCTGTACCAGATGGAGTTCCCAGACTACCACAATATTGTTATGAAAAATAATGTTTGGAGAAACATTTCATCCGCAATGCCTCTGCCGTATTACTTTAGCGGATATTCCGTATCATAGCAACCAAAGCATCTCAACTGAAAGCGCTGCGCTGCAGAAGCACTCTAAAGCACTCACAGCAAGGCTTTGGTGCTTTGGTGGAAACACGGTTTAATATTCAAAATACAAAAAAATGCAAAAATGCTGCTTTCAGAAATTGCCATGGTTTTGATGTTATAACTCATTAACATATTACCACCCAAGCTTACAGGTCAATGCCTAGTTAATATTAGTCCACATTAAAGAATGACAGCGTGAATTATACATGTAGAAGTTAGATAATCATAACAAAGATCATTTACATATTGAAGTCTTAAAGAAATAATCTGTTTAGAATACTTCATTGACAGCATTTGTGCCATAATGTTGATTACCACAAAAAATTCATTTCCACTTCTTTAAAGTTCCACAAAGCCGTTTGCACCGCGCTCTTTTGTCACTTAATATTTTATTTTGGTGTGTCAATCTATTAAAATACTTAGAATATAAAACCATGATCCACACTCAACAAAAAGTCTTCTTTTTTTATTATTTTATTATCACCAGTAGGGATCATGGTTTTATATACCACTTAACTTCTTTAAAGGGGTCATGAAATGGGGTTTTTGGTTTGTTTTATTATGTTCCCTTAGGTTCAATTATAATATTACTATAGTTTTTTTGGACGAAAAACGTAAAAAATGTAGTGATTTATGACCTTTTTCCACCCTGTTTCTCATCCTCTGACTCAAACAGTCGGTTTTGGGGTGTTTTCCCCTTTAAGAGTTCCGTGTAACCGCACACTGTTATGATTGGCTAATGTCTTTTAACACGGGGCCTGAACATGACGGACTCTGAAAACAGTATGCAAGTAAACTAAGTAAAAACACTGTGATTATTCATTATGAATTAAACTGCAATTAACGTTTTAAAAAGTAGTTTTTACATGAAATACATTACTTACAGTTTGCGGCATCATTGTTGGGTCCAGAATAGTCGGCACGGCCTGATCTTTAAGCAAAAGTGATCTGGCAAAGCCAGCATCATACTGCGATTTGTTCTCAAAACAGTCATCCGTGAAATGTAGTGAACACATGCGTAAATTAACACTGACGTGACTGGGACGTTCATAAAAAATAAACTGAATCCATTTTTCCCTGACGTCTAGATCCTTCGGCAGCGTATTCAAACATGTTGTTTTTCCACAGCCAGGAATGGCACATCTGCGTGGCATCGCAATCTTATTGTAAACAGCTACTTCTTCAGACCCACTAGCTGCACACGACTGAACAACTGTGGGCGTGACAACGATGCAATGATGCAAAATTAGGCGTAGTTGTCTTGCGCTGGAGGCGGTCATATGCAAACGACTGGTGCTAGGTGACGTCACCTTGCCCCATAGGATCCACAACGAGCCGTATTTGGAGCTTGATTAAATAAATGCTTCGTTTATAATGGAGAGGACGTCTTAAGCTATGAAACTTGCAGGACGTTTTAATGGTACAAAGACATCTTATAAGCCAGAAGATCAAGGCAAATTTGGTTTCTCACGTCATCACCCCTTTAAAAAAAATAAAAAATCTAATCTGGGTTACTTACAATGGAAGTGAATGGGACAAGTTTGTTAACATCAAAATACTTAGTATTTCAGAACTATAGCCACAAGATGTAAACAATATGCATGTTAACATGATTTTAGTGAGAGGAATTGCTTACAAACCTTAGCTCTGTAAAATGATATGTAGTTTTTGTTGACAACAGAAAGCCATTGACCCTAAAAATGACTGTAAATATTACAAGAACCACTTTATAGCTCAAGTACAGGTTTTAAAAGAAAAGCTAATTTGTGTGCTTTTATAAAGCTATAAGCTTTATATTTCTGCTTTCACATTCTTAAAAAAAATGGCCCCATTCACTTCCATTGTAAGTGCCTTATCGTAAGCTTTATTTTTGCTTTTCTTTAAAGATACGAAGGCATGTATCAAAATTATTATGCCCCATATTTTTGTATTTTTTGTATTTTTCCAAAAGGGAAAAATCTTTGTTAAAGCATTATAAGCCATGAACCAAACCAACCAGCTACAAGGTGAATTACAACATTACAAACTTTTATTTGAAGCAAAAAAGTATTTGACTGTGTTGTAAACTGTGTAATGAGGGAAAGAACTACAATCCCATGAAGCATTGCGAATGACATTAAGCAAATTAAAAATGATGGAGAAATATTACTATAAATATAAAATATAATAAAATATGAATAAACTATTAATTTAAAGTTGTTGGTTGTATCTATAGAAACAATACAATTTAAGTTAATTGCAATATATGCTTCTATATACAAATATTTAAGTATTTTGAGAGTGTAAGGAGACACGGTGCTTCATGTGAGTGGGTGGAGCATCTCTTTTTACATGCTTTGCTTGCTGTGACTCTGATTGGTGGAATTTTCTGTTCAGCATCATGGGTAATGTAGTTTCTCACCGCAAATTCCGCTTTTAAACGTGAATATTTTAAAAATCAATTGAATAAATGCAAGCAGATGTGTTCAACAAAAGCATATACAATCGATTGACAACCTCAGAACTCACCACAGGTCTATCTTTAAAGGTCTATATTGTTAAAAATCTATTTTCCTATGGATAAAATGGTGGAGTTTTTACTTGCAGAACTCGACTGTTGCACTCTTATTGGACCAGAATATTCCTTTAAATATGCTGTAGAAGTCTTGAAGTACAATAGCCAAAAAAGTTTATTTCTGAGGATCAGAGAGAGCTTAGAAAATGTAGTGTAAAACAAACATGAGCAACATTACAAGACCTCAGGGGAAAAATTAAATGCTACAAATTGTGCATAATACGGTGCCTTTAATGTGAGGTAAATAATATGACCAAATAGCATGATATGATGATGCGTGTCATGAGGGGCAGCAGTTATTTTAATGCATTCTCAGACGAAGGATTATTGTGTATGTGTTAGCGTGGCTGAACACATGTCCAGCGATGGGCTGACAGTGGAGGGGTTTGGAGATGTGGGTCAGTCTTGTCGTCACTCAAGAGCGAACGGTAGAGTAAGCGGATATGTGTGCAGAGCTGCTAGTCAAAAATAATCTTCTCAGGACAAAAAAAAAACATTGCAATTTTTTTCCCCAGCTTTTAATCTTCCTGAGCAGGAGGAATGTGGGCTGGCATTACATATGTAGCGTCTGGACCAATCAGACACACCATTTTTCATTTGATTGAACAAATCAATTATTCATTAGATTAACAAACGTTCACAGACCCCTCACCCAATAAACATACTGGGTGCCAAGTTGTCTGTGAACAGGGCCCAGGACCCTGGTTACCATGGCAACCCTGACACCAGATACATTTACGACCTAATGGAATGCGAAGCAGGGAAAATCACTGCATGTTCCATCGCAAGAGGCACAAGGCACAGTAGAAGTGGACTTTTCTACTAACTAATTCATAGGAAAACCTTTCTTTGAATAAACACACATATCCTTCAGGTCATGGTGTATATTATTGCTGTCTTGTATATTATCTGTTGTTGTACAGTAAGAAAGTTATTTCCCTTAACCAGGAAATTAACGTTCTTAGAATTGACAGACAGTTGACCCTGAGAGGTCAGCTAAATATCTACAGCGGATCTAAATATTTATAATTAATTATAACTAGTTATGATTAATTATTCATATTTCCCCATGAGCTGATTCGCAACACATAACATCTCAGCAATCTGACAATGAAGCAACAATGCGGAGGCCACATTTATGTGTCGAATGTTGTGTCGATGTGTCTTGATCGGATCTGTTTAATCCACGTTGTCTATGACATAATCTGTAGGAGTTGATTGTGACATAAGGTTTATGTATGTGCATATATGACGATTTTGGCAAATCTTCGTATTTGTATCTGATCTGTTTTCACCAGGACCTCAGTAGCTCAGGGCTGGGTGATATGGCTAAAAATATTATCACAGTAATTTTTTTTCCATATCGTACAATGTCGATACTGATCACAGTATTTATTTACTAATAATGGGGAAAGGAGTGCTTTCCACATGTTTGTTAGACCTTGAAAATGAATGTAAACATTCACAATTAAACCCCACAGAGTAGCTACCTTTTTAAGTTAATTTAAAATCTGTTTTATTTTTCCCTAAATTCTGTGTTTTTCATTTTATTTTTTCTGGATTCTGTGCTACTCTCACTGTTATGAACTTTTCTGTTGTGTTACTTTCAGTTCCTGTTCTCCTGCCCCATTTAGTTCTGATGAGCTCCCCATTAGTTTCCTTGGTTACCTATTACTCTCAGGAGTTTCTGTTTCATTAGCCCCATTATTTATACTCTGTGCTTTGTTCAGTTTCTTTGCCGGTTATTTGTTATGCCTACATTTGTGTTTGTGTTACCCCTGCCTTGTTTGCTCTTGGATTTATAATTTAAAGGCTTTTGTGGATTTCTCTCCTTCATCGTGCGCTCTTTACAGCACCAGCTCGTTACAGAATAACCGGCCTAAAGAAGTAGAATATTTTGCGGCACTTCTCTTTCTTTTTGTTTTGTTTCTTCACTTATGAATTTACCAGCCATTCAGCTCCTTTGCCTGGAGCAAGAGGATTGCTCCCTTGAGGACCACACGAGGGATTTTTTAGATCTAGCCTACCATACACACTACCCAGACAGCTGCCTATATGTACTTTTTACTATGATGGATTAAACTCCTCGACAAAGGCTAAGCTGTCTGGGGATGGTTCTCGAGGGAGATTCACCGCATTTGTGGAGTGGGTGCTGGTGAACAATGTATCTTCATTCACCGTCTGCCCCACTGAGAAGGACTTCACCAGCCCCACTCCAGACCCAGAGCCCAGCCAGCCTTCATCCCACTGCGTGGAACGTATGCCAGAGCTCACCGCAGACAGAGAGCCAGAGCCCACCGTGATTGACGAGCCATCGCAAAACAGAGTGACAGAGAGGATCATTGTCCTGGAGCCAGAGCCTCAAAACACGTCTGACCAGGTGTGTGAGCTGGCAACATCATGCATCGCTGTGGGGTTCCTCGTGGAGATCGAGGGAATGAATTAAGACCCAGCCCACACTCCCACCACTGAAGGTAAGCTAATGCTGGCCTCTGAAAACTATTTGGCGGAACTGAGAGACAATTTTGATGTGGATTTGATGGACTGGTTTGGGGAGGTAATACCCAGTTCTCCTGATTGTCCTATATCTCCTGAGTTTCCGCTGGTTCCGCCCAGCTCCTGTTCTCCTGTGTTCCCTCTCAGCCTCTCTCTCCCACCTCCTCTCCTAAAATCAGCCAGTTCCTCAGCCCTGCCTCCGCTGGTTCCTGTCAGTACCTCAGATCACTCTTAGTCAGCGCCATCCAGGCACTCTGATTCACCTCGGGCCTTACAGTCTCCAGCTCCACTTAGGCGCGAGGATCCCCTGTCTCCGCCTTCAGCCTTCGAGAACAGGACTCCACCTCGGCCCTCCGACCCATCAGCTCCACCTTGGCTCTTTGCTCCTTTGTCTCCACTGTGTCCCATTATCCCACTGGCTCCTCTGGGCTCCCTCGTCCCTCCGGATCCATCTTGTCAGTCATCATCCTTCCTCTGCTACAGGATTCTACTCCCCCGGCTTTGCCTCGTCTCTCCATCCCTCTGGCTCCGTCTGGCTCCTCCTTCCCTCCAGCTCCACCTTGGTCCTCTGTCGCTCCGGCTCCACAGCGGTCTTCTGGATCCCTGCCTCTGCCTCGGTCACCTAAGCCGTCAGCTCCACTTTGGCCCTCCGGATCCTTGGCATCACCCTGGCTCTGTGGCTCTCCGTCTCCGACCTGGGCTCCCACTCCATTGGCTACGTCTCCGTCAGTCAGCCCCCTGGTGTCGTCAGCTCCATCTCCAGCGACTCCACCGTGGATCGCCGTCCTTGCTGCGGTCTGAATCTCCACCTGGCTACTCCTGCTCCTCCCACCATCTTCGGCGCCCTAGTTTACGGCTCCACTTCCTGTTCACTGTCCATCTCCTGTTCTTTACCCATCTCCAGAGCCCCCTCCCTCCCTCCTCAGATGGACGCTTTGCTATGCGATGAAGCGCCTTCCGGGAGGGGGAGCTACTGTCACGGTTATGAACTTCTCTGTGTTATATCAGTTCCTGTTCTCCTGCCTCGTTTAGTTCTGATCAGCTCGTCATTAGTTTCCTTAGTTACCTATTACTCTCAGGTGTCTCTGTTTCACTAGCCCCATTATTTATACTTGCTTCATGCTTTGTTCAGTTCCTTTGCCGGTTATTTGTTATGCCTACATTTGTGTTTGTGCTACCTCTGCCTTGTTTGCTCTTGGATTTATAATTAAAAGGCTTTTGTGGAATCCTTCGTTGTGTGCTCTTTACAGCACCATCATGTTACAGCTTTATGATTTAATTAAAATGTATCATAAAAAATGGTGGCTAATGAAATTAATTATTACAATGTTAACAATGTAGGTAATCTTTAAAATGTAATCAAATGAAAATATAACAATTAATTTACAACAAAATATTGCACCTTTTTGTCAAATAAGATGCTGGACAATAGAACAGTATAAATTAAAACTGGATGAAAAAATATCTGGATGTATGACATTCCTTAAAAATAATAATAATATTATTATTATTTTGAGAAGTACGTAATTTTAGTATAAATAGTAATATATTTCTGTCATAATTTCTTCAGGGTAAGCCAAAATAATTTGTTTTCAGTTTCAGTGTGTGTTTGATGGTAGTTTTTCTCAAATGTAATGGTGTAAAGCTGATGAAGTGACTCTCAGAGCAGCTCTGGAGATGAAGTTCATGTCTCATATATTGAGAAGGCAGGTGTTGAAAACATTGTGAGCGTCATGTGTGTTTGAGCTTGTGTAGTAGACAAAACTGTACACCACTCCTTCACACAGAGACGCACAGAACATGCAGACATATAAGCCACATGCACCATTTATTTCTGCTGTGTGATCAGCTGTTAGATTAATCCATATCGAGTAAAAATGTCCAGAGCTTATCATTGTGATTGACAAATTTTATCGCAATTTCAACATGATATCGTTTATCACTCAGCCCTAGCTCAGCTCAGCTAGCTAGCTCAAAAATCCTATATTGACTTGACAAACCACCTAGCAACCACAGAGTACCCTAACAGCTGCATAGCAGCCTGCTAAATCTAGTCACAACACTTTGGCAATCACAGAACAGCACTCTGGCGAACACTTAGCGTTAGCGTGGACTCATATTTTCTTTCGAATTTTCGACTCACGTATTCTTTAGAAAATGTAAACATCTAGCTTTGTTTTTAATTTCCTAAATCATTTATGATGATACCTCAACATCAAGTAAAAACAACACCATCTTAACCCTGTTTAAACCATCAAACAGAGTATTTAATTAAATGTTTAGAGAACTCCAGAAGCTTATTTCGAACATATGAGTCTGTAGTAGGACTGACTCATCTCCGGTTTTCACACTAGTCATGTGCTAAAACACAAGAGTGACTCCTGCCGCCTTCAATTTACACTTTGTCATCTGCCAAACACTTTCTGTACTTCATTGGGTTCTGCTGGGCTCACATTTACCAAATCATTGTCTCCTTGCCCGCCGTGATGCACTATTATATTTTTGGAATTGTGTTAAAGGAACAACATCTGTCTTGTGCCTACGAACACAAAATTAATTAACACGGCCTGACACCGTATGAGTCATCCCCGCACTTATCAGACTGCAGATCACAGACGCCCATGCCCCGATAATGGAGAACGACCCCATGATCTCAACAGAGTGCTAGAAAAACCACTTGAGGGAAGACAGGAGGTTTGAAAGGTTCAGGCATCTCTCATCCCAAAGACAGTCTGCAATTTGCAGTGCTAATATGTCTGCATGTTCTGCATCACTGTCTGGAGCCCAGAGATGATTTGTTAAAGAAGTAGTTCAGCCAAAAATGACAATTCTGTCATTATTCTGTCAAGTCTTTCCAAACTCGTACGACTTTCTTTCTTCTGTAGAACACAGGTGGAGAAATTTTGAAGATTATATTAGTCAGTCTTTTACAGGACTAGAGCTATGATCCATAAATCTTTTGCACTATATTCCCATATTTCTCTGAAATATATGAGGAACAGACTGAATATTGACATCATTATTCCCTTAAAGTCAATCTAGATCTTTTTAAAGAATCACTTGACCTCGAACCTTAGGTCATGGGTTCAGTTCCCAGGGAATGCATTAACTGATACAAATGCATATTTTGAATCAGGGTTGTTATAACAAAAATCATTTTTGTTCATTGAAATTAAATAATATATAAACAAACTTAAATTTATTTTAATTCAACTAGTTCCCAATGAAAACCTTTATTATGGTAATAATAATAATAATAAATAAAACTATATAGACATATTTAAAACAAAAACTAATTACAAAATTACAAAAACATACAAAATAACTAAAACTTAAAATTAATTAAAAACAAAATATAAAATAAAAAATTGATTAAAACTATTCATAAAATTTAAAAGTTTCTCATTGATACTAATAACACTGTCGTGAATGCAATGTACGTCACTGTGGATAAAAATGTCTCTGAAATATACTTTATAAATGTGGAAAAAGGTCTGAAAGATTAGTTTAGTAAACAGACTGATCCATTTGTTGAGTTCAACTCACTGATTATCCATTAAAATCTAAATGAAATTTTTACCCTGTCTGTTTTCATGCATGTTATTGATCTTATTGTGAATGATATATATGCATGTGTTTCATGTTTCTGACCTCATAATTGTTATTTATTTATTTATTTTAAATGTCATAACTCATAAGTCCCTTTCTTTCAATCAACTGCAAGCTCACATTCAGATCTGCCTCAATCCAATCAACAGCCAATGGATAGAACCAAGTTCCTGCCAATTTTTTTGTCATTGTTTCACTCAGATGTACCTCACAATATGGAAGAAAATATCTGTCGCTACAAAAGACTGAACCACAATGCTATTTCATTCAAAGATAGAACATTTATTGTGAATGCAAGAAAAGAGCAACCAAAATGTTTCCTTCTATGTTCCACAGAAGAATGAAAATCATGCAGGTTTGGAATGACATGAGGGTGACTTAATGAGGACAGAATTTTCATTTTTCAGAGAACTATCCCTCTTAAGTGAGGAGACACTGAATACTGAGTTTGTCTCTGCCTTCATGACAGCTGTTTTAACAGAGAACTGTTCCAGACTGCCTCAGTGAACTCATCTTCCCCACCTACACTCCATCAGGACTTCAGAGAACCAAGGATGTCATCTACAGTCACACACAATCAGACACACAAACATGCTCTTAGCGCTGTATAATAAGTCCTAATGAATTCAATAAACATAGCAAATTACCTATTAGAGCAGCTCTACTAAATGAGGGGCGGTGGGGGCTTTGCAGAAATGCTGATTACTCTCTGAGATGAAGAAAAATCCTAATTTTTCAGTGTTGCCGCAATCGCATTTGGCAGGTTTTTACTTTTGATCCAGTTAATCCATGATGCTCCTTCCACGATTTAGCGAAATCCCACAGATTCCATTGAAATTCACCAAGGAAACTTTGTCTTAAAGGGATAGTTCACATAAAATGGAAAATTCTGTCCTCATTTACTCACCCTTATGCCTTTTCAAAACCTGTATGACTTACTTTTTTCTGTGGAATACAAAAGAAGATCATTAAAGGAATGTTTAGAACGCATTTGTCCATATAATGAAAGTCAGTGAGTCAAATGTTGTTTTGGACCCCACTGATTTTCAACGTATGGGCAAAAGAAACATTTTTATTAATACTTTGAATTAGTTTTTATTTTATTTTTTTACTAAAAACTTGTCATTTTTTATTTTTTTTATATGTCTATGATTTTTATTATTTATTTATGTCAGTTAAACTAAATGAAAATGAGAAATGTTTCCTTGGGAACTGGTTGGATTAAAATAAGTTTGTTATTTTTATATTTTATTTTATTTCAAATAACAAAAAAATGTTTTTTTTTTAAACGGTTTTAGTTATAATAACCCTGGTGTGATACCTCTGTTCTGTCTCTGTTGCAGTACTTACATGAGAACGGAGTTGTTCACAGAGACCTCAAACCAGAAAATCTCCTCTATGCTGACTTGTCAATAGATGCACCTCTTAAGATAGGTAACAAACTGTATACTTTTACACTGAATATTGTAGACTGAACTGTGAACTCTTTCATTAATGAATGGGTTTTATTGATTCAATCTTTTCTGTTATGACCACAGCGGACTTTGGTCTTTCTAAAATAATCGATGAGCAAGTGATGATGAAGACAGTATGTGGGACCCCCGGCTACTGCGGTGAGTCAAAATTTTAGAAAAGACATTATTTGTGTTACGATTTAAGCACCCTCTTACTGATTTCCTTATTTTTACACGTACCGCTAAGATAAAAGTCATTTAGATCTCAACAAGCAAGCAAATTCCAATGAATGACTAATAAAGTTTCATCAGCCAATTCATTTGCAATCATTTGGCTCTGTTCTCACATCCACTCAGCTCCTGAGATCCTCAGAGGAAACGCTTACGGTCCTGTGGTTGACATGTGGTCGGTGGGAGTCATCCTTTATATTTTGTGAGTAATACATTAATGTTTATTCATTTAGTGGACGCTTTTATCTGACTTGCAAATGCATCATATTCCCGTATTTCTCTGAAATATGTGAGGAACGGACTAAAAATCAACATCATTCCCTTAGAGTCAATCTTGCTCTTTTTGAAGAATCAGTTGATTCAGTTCATGAAACATTCCTGCAGCTCAAATAATAGAGCGTGGCGCTCGCAAGGTTCCCAGGGAATGCATAAACTGCTACAAATGTAAATCTTGAATCAGTGTTATTATTTTTCTTTGTTTTTACATGTACCATTTGGATAAAAGTCATTTAGATATCCACAAAGCAAGCAAATTCCAGTAATAATAATGTTTCAGCATCCAATTCATTTGTAATCATTTGCCTGTATTCTCACATCCACGCAGCATATAGGCAAATACGCAAGTGATTAATCATAAGAAGCTAATGTTTTTTTCATGTATATATAAGATAAGGGCAGAGGTTTGTAAAACCAGTGAGAAAGTAATATATATGATTTTTTTTAAGTATGCATTAATTTGATCAGTGACGGTAATTTATGTTATTACAAAAGTTTTAAACTAAATGCTGTTCTTTTGAACTTTCCATCCATCAATGAATCCAAAAAAAAAATGTTTTACACTTTCCACAAAATATCAAACAGCACAACTGTTTGATAATGATAAGAAATGTTTCTTGAGCAGAAAATCAGCATATAAGAATGATTTCTGAGTAAATGATGCTGAAAATTCAGCTTTGCGTCACAGGAATAAATGACTTTAAATTAAATTAAACATATTGCAATAGAAAACAGTTATTTTAAATTGTAATAATATTTCACCATATTACTGTATTTTTTTATATCCTTCTCCTTGTGTTTTCACTCTTGTAAGTGTGTTTCCCCTTCACTTCATTGTTCAAATTATAAATGGCTTTTTCTCTGCTATCTGCTTCTGTTCTTTCTTTCTCCACCCTCAGGCTGTGTGGGTTTGAACCATTTTTCGATCCAAGGGGGGATCAGTACATGTACAGTCGCATTCTGAACTGTGATTACGAGTTTGTCTCCCCCTGGTGGGATGAAGTGTCTCTCAACGCAAAGGATCTGGTGAGTACCATGTGCACACACACGCCATTGTTTGTAATGCTGATGATGTTCATGCACTGCAGATTGATTTCAAATGAGATGAGAGAGAACAGTATCTCCATCAAATATCAACGGCAGCCGACTCATATGCTGATTTGATTATTCAGTCATCTGAGCTTTCTGGCTCTTTGTTTATTCACCATTAGCTGTTGGTTATGTTTGTTTGATGTCGTCTGTAGGTTAGTAAGCTCATAGTGCTGGACCCTCATAAACGTCTCACAGTCAAGCAGGCTCTGGAGCACCCATGGGTGCTTGGAAAAGTAGCCCGGTTCTCCCACATGGACACAACACAAAGAAAACTACAGGAATTTAATGCTCGACGCAAATTAAAGGTCAGCAACCAATAGCTATGTTTTGGCTATGATAAAAAAAGTGTCCACAATAAAGAAAAAAAAATCTTTTAAAAATCTTTGTTTAGAAATGCCCTCTTTGTATTGAAGTTGCTTTTTAATTTTAATTTTAATAAATTTATATTTCAATATTTTAATAACTTTTATACCTTTTTTTAAGAAAAAAATGTTTAAATGACTTGTTCCTTGCATGCATTTATGTATATATTTAAGTGTAAATCATTACATATATTTTTCAAGGTATAAGGTATTTTTTATCAGGAATTATTAATTCATTAAGTATAATAAGTTCCCTTTTATGTTTTTTGGGGGTTTTTTTGCATGTTGGCAGATAACTGATTTGGTGGACGAAAGTATTAATTATTATTTTTTTAATTAATTCATTGCATTAATTAATTGAATAATAAGCAATTAAGCACTTTTAAATAAAATAGAATATTATATATATAACTACTTAAAGGGATAGTTCACCCTAAAATGACAATTCTGTCATCATGTCATTGCAAACCCATAAGACCCGTAAGACTTTCATCTTCGAAATACTTTTTTTTTTTTATTATTAAACCTGAGAGTTTTCTGTCCCTCCATTGAAAGCCCAGGTAGCCAAACTTAGAAAATCCAAAAAGGTCATAAATCCAAATTAATTGAGTCTAAATTAAATCTGATCATCATATAAAGCAATCATATCTCTTCAGACTTGACTTGGATTAAGACTTGGATTAAACCACATGATTCATATGGATTTGTTTTATTACAGCTTTATGACCTTTTTAGCTACCTTGGCATTTCGATGGAGAGACACAAATAATAATAAGCTGAATAAATAAGCTTTCCATTGATGTATGGTTTGTTATGATAGGACAATATTTGGCCGAGATACAACTATTTGAAAATCTGGAATCTGAGGGTGCAAAAAAATCAAAATACTGAGAAAATCGCCTTTAAAGTTGTCCAAATGAAGTTCTTAACAATGCATAATGCATATTACGGTAGGAAATTTACAAAATATCTTCAAGGAACATGATCTTTACTTAATATCCTAATGATTTTTGGCATAAAAGAAAAATCGATAATTTTGACCCATACAATGTTTTTTTGGCTATTGCTACAAATATACCCCAGCGACTTAAGACTGGTTTTGTGGTCCAGGGTCACATATAATTTGTGTTTTGAAGATTAACCAAAGTCCTGTGGGTTTGCAACAACATGAGGGTGAGTAAATGATTACAGAATTTTCATTTTTGCTGAACTATCCCTTTAAAAATTAATTATTCTTGTTTTTCTTCATTATGATATCAAGACTTCATTATGATATGGCTTTATGCACCCTCAAAAATATAAATTTAATATCAATTTTAATACAAGGACTAAAAACATGCTTTATGTTCAAGTCGTTGCAAACATGAATTGCATTTTAATGTATTTTTTTAAATAAATTAATATATAGGGCAAAAAAATTGTCATTTACTTTATTGGAGTATTTCACCCAAAAATGAAAATTCTGTCATCATTTACTCACCCTCAAGTTGTTCCAAAATTATATTAGTTAATTTTGTGGAACATAAAATAGGATATTTTGAAGAATATTGGTAACCAAAGAGTTGTTGGTCCCCAATGACTTCCATTGTATGGAAAAAAAATACTACGTAAGTCAATGGCTCCCAGCAACTGTTTGGTTACCAACATTCCTAAAAATAACTTATTTTGTGTTCAACAGAATTCATACAGATTTGGAACAACTTGATGGTGAGTAAATGATGACAGAATTTTCATTCTCGAGTCCCTTAAAGTCAAATGTTGTTCAATGTAGGATATTATGCTGTTCAAGAATATGATTTATGTGCTTTTTACGAGCAGAATCATGAGTATTTTACTGAACCAGTGCACATTAATCATGAGTTTCTCCATCCATAGGCTGCTATGAAAGCTGTGGTCGCCACAAGCCGGATGCACGAGGGCTCACGACGGCGGACGGACAGCTGCGAAATGCCTAACGCAGACAAGACCTCACGCCAGAGCAGCATACAGAAGGACAACACAGTGGATTCTCAAAGAGAGCCCATTCCCATTAAAGAGGGATCTGAGAAGGTTGAAGATGGTGCCTTGAGTCCCTCGTGTCCCCCCCTCCACCCTACCCATAAATCTAAACCTTCTGTCCTATCTGGGCCCATGCACACTCACCCACCCCTGATAGCAGAGGGACTCAGGCAGACCTACGTCCTTCCAAAGGCTCCAGTGGTTCGGCCCAGGGTGCCCAAGAAGAGCTGCTCAGTGGATCCGGGAGGCAAACACGAGCCTTCGCCGGTGAGCACCACCCCACCCAGTCCCGAGAACCTCAGTAATGGTTTCTCCATGAGCGTGGAGGCAGGCGGCAGTACGGCAGAATGTCAGTAGCCTGGATGATCTAAAGATTTGGATTCTCACGGAAGACAAAGGAGGACAAAGACAATGCTTTAAAAATACACTGAGAATTTCTTCTTCTCCTCTTCCACTTTTGCTATTTTAATACTGGACTGACACATGATGAGCTGTTTCTTAAAGCTCTTCGTATGGAGGCATGTGGCTTTGATGGCAACTTTAGGTTAGCGACACAGCAAACATAGTTGTTTTCTCTTTGCACAAGCAGTGTGAATAAGATTGTCTCTCATCTGAACTGAAATTCATGTTGCTCTTTCTTCATTTGCTATCATATGCAACTGTTCATACAATCCTATTCTCTCTTTAAAGTTAGTGAGGATCATGTATCTGTGATGTTGTGATAGTACATATTTGTTTAGGAATGACTGCTAAAAGACCCGTAAATTTGTATTGCATACACTATTCATAAATTAATATATATAGATAAATATATATATATATATATATATATATATATATAAAGTGTATCTTTATATGTCTTTTCTCCCATCTTAATTCAACCTTTTTGTATTAGCACATTACAAAAAAATGCTTCAATGGTTTCTAAAAGCTCAGACTAATGGAAGGATATGACAGAATGCCACAGTCAAGGATTATGTTTTTCCCGGCTCATCTTTGGCAGTTTATTGCCCATCAAATCAAATTGATTTCATTCAGGGTTACCACACTGATGTCAAATTCAGTCGCCCCCTTCTTCTCTCTTAAACATCTGGGGATGTTTTATTGAAAATCGCAGCTAAACTGCCACTGTACTATAAGAAATCTTCTATATGAGGTGGAATTAATACAGCTAGTATGCTTCAGCCACACTGTCTACCTCTTCTACTGTACAGGGGCTTCCAACTTCTCAAATAGGAAATTCTGCAGAGATCTACGCTTGGGATTGAAGGCATGGAAGAATATTTTTCAATGTTGAATGTTGAAGGGCTGTTTTTGGTGAACTTTATGTAGGCTAAATTTATCTGCCTCTATGAACATGTAACAGCATTGCAACATTTTTCAGTATATTATATAGTTGCTTCTTTCATTCTACTTTATTTCGATCTTTGCCAAACAAGAATGCTTTGTACATACTGCTGACATAAACAGTAGCCTAATTAGACATCACTGGAACATTATGGTTATGTATGAACAGTGTTGGGGAGTAACTAGTTACATGTAACAGAGTTACGTAATTTGATTACAAAATAAATGTTACTGTATCCGTTACAGTTACTGAGAAAAAAAAGTGTAATTAAATTACAGTTACTTATGAAAATGTTAACAATTACAAAGGGGGTTACATTTGAATATTTTCTGTAAAAAGCTAGGAAATGTCAGTTGAATAACATTAATTTATTGCTTTGCCTGTTTTTGATGTGCACGATGTCTCCCGCCATTTAAAGGCCGTTTAGTAAAGCGATGCTATTCTGATGCTTTTGATTAGTTCTCGTTTGAATTCGCAGCGCACCACATCTGCCAATTCCATCAATCCACATTGCCGCTGAAAGCTCTAGGCTACAAACTGTCTGAGAGTTGCCACCAGGGCGAGTGATAAAAATGTGTTCCAGCAATGGAAATTTAAAAATAATTTCATCCAGGAATTAGAAAAGGGCACAAATATAACAATTCAGTGCAAAATATGTTTGAAGGATTCGATGTCGAATCTGAGGAAGCATCTTCTATGATGAATGTTAACCTTAATCGCAACCTAGTCGACAAATCTCTCTAGTTTTGACTTGCAAAATAGAGCTATTTAACTAAACTGATTGGTCATTGAGTCTAAACAATATTTTTGGTGGAATATAACTATTAAAAAAAAATACCATGCATGTTATAACAGATACATTGGGGGAGTCTGTTTCAGCTGTCAGTGAATATGAAACTAGAATCTATTCTTGCTTCTGTTATTGAGAAATGTGAACATGTTTTCCCTTCACACACACAGTGTTAAAAAGAATAGTATGTAGATGTTTACTATTTTTATATCAGTAAGAAGAAAAACTTTTTTTTTACTACTGTAAAATGATCTAGAATTGTGTTTTCTCTTAAATATAACTATCTCTGTTTTTTTTTTAGGTTAAATGTTTGAAAATGATTAACAGTTGAAAACATTCATTAGAAATTTAGAAAGGTAATCAAATGCAATCAGTTACATTAATAAAGTAATTGAAATAGTTACACTACGTATTACCTTTTAAATAGGGTAACTTTTAATCTGTAACCTATTACATTTCCAAAGTAACCTTCCCAACACTGTGTATGAATAATATTAATATTTTGCACTTGATTCTGTGTTCAATTGCAAGCCGGTGTAGATTCTGTTTATGTTTGAGCAGGAGTTTCCATGTTTCCAAAATTAATAAATCATGCTATCACATGCTTTAATAATGAGTCTAAGAAAGGCTATTTATTGACCTCAGTGTTTTTAATATTATGTCCCTAATTGGCACCAAAAAAAAAAGTAACACTAAATCTGTAGGCCAGTGTAAAAAGAACTGGAAAGGAAATTATTTACTTATTTCCTGACGTGCTAAAATATGGTTCAACTGATGTTAATTCTGAAATTTTTGGTCATTAATTTTTTGATCATTAAAAGTTCATAATAAAAAATATGAACTGAATTTTAAGTTAGAGTGTCATATTCTAAATACGTCAAACTGATTACATAAAATTGACAAATTCACATAAAATTGATTACATCGTTATCAAAAAGAACAACAAAAATATAGAACAATTACAACTTCCCCACCTCACCATATGTTATGCATAATATGTTTCATTTATGCATAGGCTAATATGCATACGTTTTAATCATTCCATTTTTTATAATAATTCCAAATAAATAATAGTCAAACACAAAATGTCAATGTCACAATTTTCTAAAGAAATAAAGAGGGTAAAAAAAACGTAGCATAATTTTGAATTTGTTGAGGCCATCGCCATTTTAGGAGGAATGGGGTACAGATTGATACAGACGTTAGATGTGTTTAAAACGACCTATATTTCATGCTGTATTCATTTATATAACCGATGTTACATAATAATTTATCAAACATAATAGATCGTTGCAAACAAATAAATAAACTGTCAATGCTCTAAAACGCTGGTGTGATGTTTCGCTGAAGCTGTGCTCAGATGGGCTGTGGCTCCGCAGCATCTCTTCCTCCAGCCGGAAGGAGGTGTGGCTTCACTTCCGCTTGAGCTCGCGACACCGAAGTAGGTAGAGCCGATCTCCTCCGCTTTGTTCTCTACACGGTTTGTGACTCGCTCTACTACAACGGCGGTCGAGGACAAAGGAAACGAAGGTATGTATATTTGGGTTTGAAAATTATGCCATTCTTATGTTATAATCTGTGATTTTTTTTTTCAAATGTGCGGACTGCACGCTCTCTCGAGCGCGCGCTGTTAGCTTCAATACTGGCGGGCCTCAAAAGAGCGGCCTGAAGCATTGAAAGTATCATTATAATTTGCAAAACGAGTTTAGCTAATAATGGGACCAATCTATGTGTGGGTTATGGTGCTATTGCAATGTTGTTGTTATTTATTTATTTGTAACTGTTCGCGCTGCCGTGTGCAGCCTAGCTTAGTGTGGTTAGCCTAGCCTAGCATCCATGCGTACGTTTAGCTATCCGTTTAGCATTTAGCTCTTCATTGTTTTGTGTTTGTAGGGTAAATAAATCGACGAGTAAACGTTTATTTAATTGTAAATAGTAGACTTCAGTGATTTTGTTGATGTTCCTAAGCTAGTGCAAGCATTGGGAAAATATTGAAATGCTCGGCTCGTAACGAGGCAGCGTTTAGTAGAGAATGTGCTTTTACTGCAAGGCCTTTTACGATTTACGTTTTTCATTTTCAGACTAAGATTTTGAAGCTTTAAAGTGTCTACATGGCCGTCAGAAGAGGACACATAAGATATTTAAAAGTAAGTATTTATAATCTACTTTACTTGTATTTCTTCAGTGAAATGGTGAGTTACCTTATAACAGTTCAACATCAATATGAAGAATTTATGTTGCCCTGAACAATCGGTGTTTTGGTTTATTGGGTTTACTCGTTTATTTGATTGATAATTGTGAAGAATTTCAGGGAATTTCAAGTGGTTTTACACAGGAATGTTAGTAAAAGTATATATTTGTCTGTAACAGCAAAAAACTAACTTTTGGTTATGGCCAAACTAGTTTTGGAGAGCTGAAGTTATTGATATAGTGATGTTTAATTAGTGCTTCTCTGATGCGTTTTGACAGTTTCAGCATCTATTTTATCCATGCAACAACGACATCAGCCAAGCGTTAGCAGTGAAGACGCACTTCACCATGACCAAAAATAAAAAGTAGAAGACTCTGTTGCTGAGGAACTTTACTATTACTGGTTTAATTTATCATTTTGGACACAACAGCAGACCAAGTTTGAACAGCGCAAATTTAATTATAAAAACTTAATCAGTTTACAGCTAAATGAAAACTTAAATTTTGGTTTTGGTAAAAAAAAAAATACACATCACCAAATTTTAGTATTTGAGTATTAGTTTCAACTTTATTGGTTTTGTGCGTAGTGTAAGTATAAAGGCCAGGAATTACAGTTAGCAAAACAAAAGTGCAAATAGCTATATATTGCATGGTGTTATTAGGTCTATATTTATATCATGTTGCAACTGATTTGTTGCTGCAGGTTTGTGAGGTTCAGAACCAGGGTAATGACAGAGACTCACACAAGGGTGCCAGCTCAGTAAAGGTAAAATTGGCCATTATTTTTGTGTGTAGACTAATGTCAGATATTGTTGGTCATTCTACTTACATTTCTTTTTTTAGGTTTTAGTCTACCAGTGTAAATTTGACGGTTTGGTCACAATTTATTACTTTTTCTGAAGCAGGAAGAATACGACATGCCGAATGGTTACGAGGACCACATGGGCGATGAGCCGAGTGATGCGAAAACCAACCTGATTATCAACTACCTGCCCCAGAACATGAGTCAGGAGGAGCTTCGGAGTCTCTTCAGCAGCATTGGCGAGGTGGAGTCGGCCAAACTCATAAGAGACAAGATGGCAGGTACGTCTCAACACAATGAGCCGGTGACTTTCTCTTCTGTGATAGTGATGCATGAAGAGAAAGGCTGTTTGTTTTCATAAGTTCTTGTTTATATTTCCAACATTTATTTATTTTTATTAATTTTTTGGTGAGGAAAAAAGGATTCACAGTTATAAGTCCTATATGGATTGCACTTTTGTTTTTTTTTTGTTTGTTTTTTTTTAGGCAAATCTTTGATTTTCTTTTGACCAGTTTATTGAAGCTTGGGTCAGGATTGTGGCAGTTTTTCACTGTCCACTGTGGTATGTTTTATGCTCCAATAAACATTTTGCTCACAAATTTTCATTTGGTTTATTTTTTCCCCCTCTGTTTGAAAAGGTGTAAAGATGGTACTGGTCCGATTCAATATTGAGCTTTTGATTAGACTTGGAGTCCTCCCACAATGTGCTGAGTTTTGATTTGGCTTTGTAGTCAAGCACATTTGTTTTTCTGTAAATGTTTTCTTGGTGTGGAGCAGAGTATGTGAGCAGAGTGGAGCGGCAACAATTTCCCCTCCGCACTCCCAAGTGTTCAGTAATCACTCCGTTCCAGCTCCGCTCTGGGTTCACAATTTTTCACTCCTCGCTCAACTGTTCAGAAACATCCCTCCGCTCCATGACAAAGTTTGCGGCTAAAGTATTTTAGTACGTTTTGAAATATCACAAAGCTTTGTTCAGAAATTATATTAAACAAAATAAACGCAATACTAGAAGATTAGTTTTAATGTGGTTTATTGGAACACTACAATTAGCTGAAGTCTATATTAAATGACTGTTTAACTCACTTGTCTGTGCAGCGTCTCTCTACTATGTCGAAGCTGAGGGTTTTAGTTACTTTAGAAACAGAAATAACGTGCTGTAACTTTTCAGTTTTTAAGCTGATAAATCACAGGACAGCGTTGACTAATATTCTGCACTCTTGAATGTTCCTATGTGCGTGCGATCTGTACGTTATGTGCGAGCTTGTGTATTGTGTGCGTATGCAGCAATGTACCTGTACTATAAACTGTTTAAAACATGAATTCACCCAATCAATATTGAGTATCCACATGCTACAAACAAACATGCTTAAGATATAACCTCCTGCACGTCCATCGCTGACATTATGGGTGCTTACACACTAGCACTTTTGGTGCGCACCCTGGTTCGTTTGACGTCAGAGTTCGGTACGTTTGGATGATGGGAACGCTGTCTTCCGAACTCGGGTGCGAACAGTACCCGAGTCCACTTAAAAGGAATGGTTGAGCTCTGGTTTGGACCAGGCAATCGAGCACCCTTTAACCTTTACCTTCTTTCTTATTTGAGATCCACATATGTCAAGCTAGCTAATGATGTTTAATGTGTGAATTCTTGATAAAATGCAGTTATATTATGCACTGCTGGCATTAATTGTGCTCGTGATGGAGCAGTAGTGGAGCGCTCTCAGAGAGAGTGAAAACCACGACTCTCTGACTGTCAAAAAATCCACTCCTCGCTCCAGTCAATAATCACGCCGCTCACACTCCACTTCACTCACATACTCTGGTGTGTAGATTGCAAAAACTAATTTGACATTTTGAAAAATACTTTCTTTTTTTATTCTTCCCCGATGATGTGGGTATCCTGTCTTGTTATGTGCAAAGTGTACAAGCAAATGTGCTTTATTTTTTGTTGTTGTGTTTTTGTTCTTTTGGCTGTTTTTGTTTTCCTATTGTTTTTGAGGACAATTGTCAATTTCCAGTTGAAGTGTGGAGTACCTGGAAGAGGCCTAATGATGTCAGTCTGGTGCCATCTTCATGCATCTGCCATTAGCTTTATTTGACTTTTGTTTTTGTTTTTTTTCCTCTGCCCGCAGCATCCCACTATCTATGGAATTTAATATACTTAGAAATAGGATGTATAGTTATGATGTTGTAATGTACATTCTATATTTTATTTATTTAAACGTTTATAAATGCCTACTAATGTTTTTTGTTTTTATTTTTAAGGAGGTGAAGGAAGGTATATGTTTTTTTCCTAGAAACTATTCTATGAAGACTCTTTGGTGTTTGGTTTTTATTTCTGTATCCTAACCGTTTTCTTGCCTGATGTCAAAACGTTGTTTTTGATGAACATGTTACTGTTTTTGTTTTACAATTGTCATTCACAAGAATAGCTTGCATTGTTTCTTTTGTGCAGAGAGAATAGTCTGCAGGATGTGGACGAACGTTTGTTATTTTTATTTTGTTTTTTTTCCCTTTTTGTTTTCTCTAGGCCACAGTTTAGGGTACGGATTTGTTAACTATGTTAACCCTAATGATGCAGAAAGGGCAATCAATACACTCAATGGCCTGAGACTACAGTCTAAAACTATCAAGGTAACGTGCAAAGAGGTGTTTTTGTCTCCATGTGTTAAATTATAGATGCCATGTTGGTACACTAGACTCAAAGCAGTTAGGACAGTGTTCCAGTCCTGCCTGCTTTCTGTAAGGAATGAACAACTTCATGAGTTTCCACAATTGTTCCTTTATTTTTTCTTTTCTTTGCTTTCAATTTAATTTTCTTTTTCCTGACATTTGTTGTCTTTGCTCTTATAATCTGTATGATTGGCTGTCTTTGACTTAGCATGGTTTAATTTCGGTACAGAATTATACTGAAGTCAGTGACATTTTTATTTTGTAGTTCATTTAAAGGGGACCTATTATGCCCCTTTTCACAAGATGTAAAAAGTCTCAGATGTCCCCAGAGTGTGTATGTGAAGTTTTAACTCAAAATACCTTACAGATCATTTTTTATAGCTTGTTAAAATTGCCACTTTTAGGGTATGAGCCAAAACGTGCCTTTTTCGTGTCTTTCCCTTTAAATGCAAATGAGCTGGTGCTCTGGGGAAGAGGGCGGAGCTTCAAGAGCTCAAGCTCTGGCAATACCGGTGCTAGCCTTTGCAAATAAACACTCCACTATTAGTACAAGCCTGTTATCTTTACAGAAAACGCTCTCGGTTTAAAAGTCAGTCATCTGATTGTACTGTGCATAAAAAATGCACTTTATGAATTACACCGATGGTAGCACGGCGCAATTGTGGATTCATACATCCAGCTACAGAACACCTAAAACACTTGGGAGGCATTCTCGTCAGTGCAGCAATAGCGGACGGTGTACAACTCGCTGTGAACTCGCTCAGGGCGGTTCTATGTTAAAACGGCAGTGTCTGTCAAATTTCGTGGGCGGGGCCTGTGGCTAATGTGACGTCACATTAGCACCAATTCTGAAAACAGGTAGTTGGGAGACACTGCTTATGATTTATGGGGATTTAAAAAAAAAAAAAAGGAGTGGGTGGATTTTTATCATTATAGGGTGGTTGTGTACACGCACTGCCAACACACATTTGTCCAAACAACATGTGAAAGTGAATTTTGCATAATAGGTCCCCTTTAAGATAAATTCTGCTATGTTCATTTCTCTTGCATGGTTGTGGTGTAAAAACGGAGGGGTAACCGTTAGTAGTCATTTGCTTGAGTATGACATTGTGCCGAACACAAGCCCTGTGCTGAAGTCCCAGACATTTATTTTTATTTTATTTATTATTGTTTTTGTTTGTTTGTTTTTTACTTTTGAGCATTGTAGTTTAATTCAAATTGAAAGTTTTGTTTTTTAGACATAGACTATAAAAGCTGCTTTATACCTTTATGAAGTACACAATAGTAGTGACATTGTAGTCGATTTATTTTTCTGGGTTTGTTTTTATTTTTATTTCATATGTGCATCTCAGATCTGAGGTTATGCTTTGGATACTCAATGGAACTACATAGTTTCATCAGTAATGGGGGCAAACATGATGACTTCTTATATTTTTCTTTTATGATGGATTAATGAAGTGGTTTTTAATGCAGTTTTTCTCCATTAAATTAGGTCTCATATGCCCGGCCAAGCTCTGACAGCATCAAAGATGCCAACCTGTACATCAGCGGTTTACCCAAGACCATGGCGCAGAAGGATGTAGAGGACATGTTTACCCAGTATGGGCATATCATAAACTCCCGCATACTGGTCGATCAGGCCTCTGGTAATAATTCTGTCCTGCACTCTGCAATTTTCGAATTTGAATGTATGCTGGGTCTCAACTAATTTTGGGGGGCTTTCTTACTTGTCAGGTCTGTCGCGTGGAGTTGCATTCATTCGTTTTGATAAGAGGTCTGAAGCGGAAGAAGCCATCAAGGATCTTAATGGGTCCAAACCAGCTGGTGCCTCTGAACCAATCACAGTGAAGTTTGCTGCCAATCCAAACCAGACCAAGAATTCCCAGCTGCTCTCTCAGCTGTACCACACTCAATCCCGTCGGTTCGGTGGACCTGTTCATCACCAGGCACAGCGCTTCAGGTGAGACAGCCAAACACGCTTCCTGTAGTTTTAATGTTGTCCATTAATCAGTATGTTGTAGTTGTTGCATCTAGGGGTGTGTGATATATATCGTCTGCGATAATATCGTAATTGTTGTTTTAACGATGTGCGATTTGACATTATCGAGTATTTTGC
>NW_015555778.1:1791663-1822181 GCF_001515605.1 Sinocyclocheilus anshuiensis | reverse complement strand
CTAAAAAAAGGCCATTGGGAGACACTACTTATTATTTATGGGGATTAAAAAAAAAAAAAAAAAGGAGTGGGTGGATTTTTATCATTATAGGGTGGTTGTGTACACGCACTGCCAACACACATTTGTCCAAACAACATGTGAAAGTGAATTTTGCATAATAGGTCCCCTTTAAGATAAATTCTGCTATGTTCATTTCTCTTGCATGGTTGTGGTGTAAAAACGGAGGGGTAACCGTTAGTAGTCATTTGCTTGAGTATGACATTGTGCCGAACACAAGCCCTGTGCTGAAGTCCCAGACATTTATTTTTATTTTATTTATTATTGTTTTTGTTTGTTTGTTTTTTACTTTTGAGCATTGTAGTTTAATTCAAATTGAAAGTTTTGTTTTTTAGACATAGACTATAAAAGCTGCTTTATACCTTTATGAAGTACACAATAGTAGTGACATTGTAGTCGATTTATTTTTCTGGGTTTGTTTTTATTTTTATTTCATATGTGCATCTCAGATCTGAGGTTATGCTTTGGATACTCAATGGAACTACATAGTTTCATCAGTAATGGGGGCAAACATGATGACTTCTTATATTTTTCTTTTATGATGGATTAATGAAGTGGTTTTTAATGCAGTTTTTCTCCATTAAATTAGGTCTCATATGCCCGGCCAAGCTCTGACAGCATCAAAGATGCCAACCTGTACATCAGCGGTTTACCCAAGACCATGGCGCAGAAGGATGTAGAGGACATGTTTACCCAGTATGGGCATATCATAAACTCCCGCATACTGGTCGATCAGGCCTCTGGTAATAATTCTGTCCTGCACTCTGCAATTTTCGAATTTGAATGTATGCTGGGTCTCAACTAATTTTGGGGGGCTTTCTTACTTGTCAGGTCTGTCGCGTGGAGTTGCATTCATTCGTTTTGATAAGAGGTCTGAAGCGGAAGAAGCCATCAAGGATCTTAATGGGTCCAAACCAGCTGGTGCCTCTGAACCAATCACAGTGAAGTTTGCTGCCAATCCAAACCAGACCAAGAATTCCCAGCTGCTCTCTCAGCTGTACCACACTCAATCCCGTCGGTTCGGTGGACCTGTTCATCACCAGGCACAGCGCTTCAGGTGAGACAGCCAAACACGCTTCCTGTAGTTTTAATGTTGTCCATCATTCTGTTGTAGTTTTTGCATCAGATATATTAGATTATTGGCTGTTTGTGAGAAAAGCTTTTGTAATAAAGGTGATTAATCTCTTGCTCTGGCAGGTTTTCACCCATGAGTGTTGACCACATGAGCAGCGCCTCTGGTATGAATGTGTCAAGCAGCTCTTCCTCTGGATGGTGTATCTTCATCTACAATTTGGGTCAAGATGTAGACGAAGGCATCCTGTGGCAGATGTTTGGTCCGTTCGGCGCTGTCACCAACGTCAAGGTCATCCGTGACTTTAACACCAACAAATGCAAAGGGTTCGGGTTTGTTTCCATGACAAATTACGAGGAGGCAGCAATGGCCATCGCCAGCCTGAACGGATACCGCATGGGAGACAGAGTCCTACAAGTGTCGTTCAAAACCAGCAAGTCTCACAAGTAAAGGGACTGGGGGTTTTTTTGTGTGTTGTAAGAGAACCTGAAAGAAGGCTTGTTCTAAAGATTTCAGTTATTGTTGACTGTCTACATAAACATACTCATACATTTGTGTTGGGGTGAAATAAGTGCTAGTGTTTTACTCTGGGGGTTGAGAAAAAACCCTGGGCAATTTAAAGTTTTTTTTTTTTTTGCTAAACTGTTATGATGCCTTAAAGATATCATGGCATTGTCGCTCTTTCCTTTTTAATCCCTCTTCCCTTAATCACACTGGACTTATTGGTCCCGTTTTCTTCATTATATTATATTTTGAAAGCTTTTAGCTTTATTGTCAGTACAAACTACACATCCCCACCTCTTCTAGACCTTTGTAAATGGTGACTAGTCCCATTCTTCAGTGCTCTTGCTCACCCATCTGCAAGGTAAAAGACCGTTGGAAGGACCAAAGAACTCGGAGTGTAAAGCATATGCCTTTAAGTGTTTTAATTTTCCTGTTTGGAAGTTAAATCTAAGACTGCAAGTATTGTCATCTAGGATGTCTTTTTTTTTTTTTTTTTTTTCCCCCCCCCACTGCAGTTTGCATTTGTTTTTTAAATCAAGTTATTTTGTTTGATATTAAAGTTTGTTTTGCATTTAACAGCATGTTTCTTTTTGTGTTTTGTCTGTCTTGTTTTATTTGGAAGGAGCATTTTAAAATATTCTTTTCATTATCTTTTTAAGCAGCATTGAATTCACTCCCCACATCGTGTTAAAGGTCTGGGACGTTTCTGGATGAGTTTGAGTCTGATAGGAGCAGAGTTGTAGGCACATGGCTGAAAGTTGTCAGTCTAAAATTACACATTTGCTTGCGGTGTTTGCGGAATTTACATTAATAGTGCATTTTAATGTAGTGTTTTATTCTGTACTTAGTCAATCCTAAATGCAGCTTTGTACATTTTAATGTGAAATTTGAAACTGCTTTTTGAGACCTTGTCATGTAAAGCCACACTAAGGTGAAGAATTGTATTTAATTGTTCTCTAGATATCACACGGTACTAGTAAACATCCGGTTTGCATATCAGCACTATACTTGTGTGCATGTTCATTTGTCGGTAAGTTTGATGTTGGTAATTGTACACATCATGCTTTGGGTCTTTACTGGTAGTGTGACCTAAAGTCCTGTAGCAAGATGTTCCATGTCTTTCATTCAAATAAATGCCATTGTTTTGTTGTAAAAAATGTATTGTTACTTTTCATGATTTAAAATATATTTCTAGAGGTAATAGTTAAAAAAGACTTCCAGTTAGCTTAATGTGTGGGTGTTTATAATGGGCCAATTTTGAAGAATTAATCTGCTTTCGTTTGCTGATAATCTTCGCCAAACCTTACATACTACATTTATCTAATTTATATTAATGTGTCGAGTTTTGTCATGTTTAAGTGCAAATGTTTAAGTATAGATGAACAGACTTGAAAAAGAATTTGATTAGACTTGTGGGGTAAAAGAATGTTTCTTTTTAGGAATCTTGTGCACAAGTCCTGTGAAGTCTTTAAGTTGTGATTACAGTAAAATAGTGCGTTTGCAAAAGCTGTTGGTTACAAAAGTTAACACAATAAAGCTACACTAGCAGTCATGCGGTTAAACTGGTTCATTGACAGTATGTCAGACTCACTGTACAGTCTGCAGACAAATTATCAATAAAATTTTCCCAGAGAAAAATTGTGTTAGCAATAGTATCAAAGTTATTCCTAATTCAGACCCGGTAGTGCCCCTTGCAGCTCCAGTTTGACTGCAACAATCATTATTACCACTGCATACTTTCTCTGTTTCCTGTTCAGTTGTTGGAGTTCTATTTAGGTGAAGTATTTTAATGGCTTGCTTTAAAATTAAAATGTAATTAATATCCCTTATTTTTGCATGTGTAAATACAGGGTTTCTGTGGGTCCCAAAAATCCCAATTCACGCTTTCACAAATTAATAAGTCTCAAATCAGAGCAAAAGGTCTTAAATTCATGAAGTTATGGCATTAAATGTTGCAATGTTTTTGCACTGCAAAAATTAATATATTTGGTCTCGTTTTCCAGTACAAATATCTAATCATCCTTGAATCAAGTTATATTTATTTAAAATGCAAATTAAGTATATGAAGTCTTGCTTTCTTCTAGTTTATACTAAAACAAGAACAAATATCTGTCGATGGGGAATGAAAAGTATTTTTTCTTTGGAATTAAGTACATTTTTCTGAGCCCATTGGCAGATATTGGTTCTTGTTTTAATCAAACTCACTTCATTTTGATCAGTTTCTCAGAAAACAAAACTTGTTTCATTTTGCTTGTCAGTATATCATGATTTAAGAGTCTTTAGACTGGAAAACAAGACAAAAATACTAAGGATGAACATCGCTTATTGCAGTGTGATCAGAAGGTACAGTAAAAGTTATTTCCATGTTTAAGTAAAGGTGTTGGAATGTGTATTTTCAAGCTTTGAAGTGTTGCCAACAGTGTTGGGCAGTAACGCGTTACTGTAATTTGATTACTTTTTTAGTAACGGAGTAATTTAACGCGTTATAATTTTCAAAATAGTAATTAGAGTATAGTTACAAGCCGAGGTCTCTATATGTTACTGCCGCGTTACATTGCTGACAGAATGCAGTGTTTTATAATCTAGAGATTGTAAAAAGGATGTAGCACACGCACTGTCGAGTCAAGTGCCAGTGGATTAGAGACCTGCTCCCGCGAGACCCGACGCAACAGAGTGCAGCACGGGACAAGATGTGCGAGTGCTGCTGCTGCGGGCGGGTAGACACTTGTGTGTGTGCGGGATGCGGGAGAAAAAGATGATTCACAGGACTCCCGCAAAATAGAAATATCTAAACGTAAAATATCTCAAACAAATAAATTGTTATTCATCTATTGCACAAAAGCAACATGAACTAATATAAACGATTAACAGGTGCGAGCATATGCAGAGTTTCTATTTAGGCTATAACACGTGTTTGCAGCGTTGAGCAATGCAGTGCTGAAATTTGCGTGCTCACGAATCCTCTCATTATAGCACACGAATTGTAGACATTATGAAAGATTCATTATGCATATATTTATTGTGTTATAACAGAGATTTGCGAGATTGCGATGAACTGAGATGTCTTTTAGAGATTATAAATGCAGCGCTCTTTGCTGGCATTCTGCCATGCTAAACCATGCACGCAGCAGCCGCTCGCTTTAGTTAAAAATAAGTGTTCTGTGAATGTTGATGCTTTAATAACAAAAATTAATCGGGAGCGTGTATGCTGGGATCTCATAAATTTCATGCAGAAAAAAAGTAAAGTAACTAGTAATGTAACTAATTACTTTTGTAAAAGTAATCAGAACAGTAACGTGGTTACTGGATTAAATCAGTAATTTTATTACATTTTCAGAGTAACTTGCCCAACACTGGTTGCTAATGTGCATCTTCTGCTCCTTAGACATTTACACTTTACCTTTAATTTTCCTTACTTGGTCTTGAAAAGGTCTTTAGATAGTTTTAAACTTACCTTTAAAAAACTGCAGAAACCCTGAAATACTTTGTAAAAATGTGTTACAAAAAATAAATTGAAAATTGAATGCGATTAGGATTAAGGCCTTAATAATTGGGTCAGCTGTGCTTTGGAACATGGTCATACGTCTGTTTTGTCCCTGCTGAATTAGTTTCAGTGGTCATAACCTCTGAATGGCTAATTTGTCATTAATGTTCTTTGGGCTGATCATCCTGATCTTTTAAACCTGAAGCAAGCAGCTCCATCTAATTAGGCGTAAACTCTGCTTGTTTTCTTCTAAACTAAATCCGATGTTAACGCTCTAAACCATCTGTCCTCAGGTGCATGCCGTTTCTCATAACATCACTGCGCAAACATTACATCCATTTTTGTATCTCAATATATATATATATATTTTTTTTTTTGTTTGTTTATTACAAACGTTTTGCAAGTTCATTACACAAAAATACAATAATGCAGTTGTTTAAAAAATAAATAACATTTGCAAATCAGTCACCCGTGTTGTTGCACGTGATGCTGGATAATTGGCTTTTGACTGCATTTTTAAATGTCACTCAGTTTCCTTCCCTATCACCTTTAAGATGTTGTTGAAGGATGTCATCGCAGTTCTGGATCGTGTTTTGACCGTAACATCAGCATGAACCTGAAGGACAAAATTCCTGAATGCATGCCAGCATGCAATAACTTTTATACCTCCAGAAAAAGAGGCCAAAAAAAAAACAACCTTTTTCGGTCCTGTCCTTGTAAATAGAAGCATTTCCCTTGAATAGGATGTATTCTAAATGTATTCAGTTGTGCAAAACAGCCAATATTAGTCTGTTTTAAAAAGCAGAGATGGAAGAACCAGAGAATGTGTTCGTTCAGTACTTCTTTGTGGCACAGTGGTAGAAAGGAAGTTCCTGGATATGTGTAAGGCATCCGTCTGGTGACTCAGACCTGACATATATTGTAGTAGACTGTGGGTCGTTCAAAAACAGTGTCACCAACCACCTCCAATATACAGTCTTTGCCGCCCAGCAGTGGTACTTTAGTTAAAGGCACATTCTCCATGTTTTGAGCAGTCTGGTTGTCCTGTGCAGCTCCATTTGCGTTAGCCTGACAAAAAGAAGGTCACATATCATCAATAAGCCTGTGGTATTTTGAGATGAATTAAAGTTTAGGCATGATGCTACAAAAGCCTTTGACTTGTATAACAAACTTGTAAATGGGTCAATGACATGTTAGACTGTCCACAACAAAGAAAAGGAAGGAAAAAAAAATCTAGAGTTAAAAAAAGTTTAATCTTAATAATTTTTTTAAAAAGAAAAATGGTTTTAAATACATTTTCAAGATTAAGAGTATTTTTTATAAACATTGAGAATAATTCATAAATACCATTAAGGCTTTAGGGACATTTACATGTATAACCTTAAAATGTCTTGCCTTGTCATAAAGTTGATCTAATATTTTAGGAATCTTGAGTCATTTACTGTTGTTGTTTTTTGTGTGCATGAAGCAGTTTTGTTCAAATATGTCTTCTTTTTTTTTTCAAGAAGTTCATTATTTTAATGAAGCTTTTTTTTCTTTATTATGACATCAGGACAGACATTTTCTTCACTTTATGTCCCCTAAAAATATTAAAATAAATATTAATTTAGAAATTAAAAGAATGCATCATTACAAGTATGCTCGCAAGTCATTACATTTACACATCTGACAGATGCCTTTTATCCGAAAGCACCTTACAATGCATTCAAGGCATACATTTGATCAGTTCTTGCTTTCCCTGGGAATCAAACCCATGATCTTGGCGTTGTGAGAGCCATGCTCTACTTTTTGTGCTACAGAAAGGTTATACGCATACATTTTTGTTTGAATGTATTTTTAAATAAATTCATAGATGCAGATGGGAAAAAAATTCGTGTCATGTCATTGACCCAAATAATATGAACAGAAAACAAATGTTAGCTTACAGCTCTGTCAGGTGGGAAGTCTTTTCGACACAAGTGGCCAATGATTCCAGCTGCCAGAGCATCTCCTAGTACGTTGATCATTGTTCGAAAGCGATCTCTTTAAACCAGAAAGGGTAGAAGACTTTATTCTTGATTCTATTAGTATTATTTCCCTCATGCATTGTTTTAAACTGTACTCTTAATAGTTACTTTTATAATATTTACTATTTATATTTCATTTAGATGCTACATTGATTACAGATGATTACAGCTATCATGAAATGTAATTTTTGTATTTTCCAGCAGATAAAATAGCATCTCAACTCACAAGATCCAATCAATGGCCACAATCAGTGTGATGTCATCCGCTGGCAATCCGACGGATGACAGCACTATCACCATGGTTACGAGGCCTGCCTGCGGGATTCCTGCAGCACCTATGCTGGCAGCGGTTGCTGTTATACTGGAGGAAATCAGAATAGTATGATTATTATGATTTGACTCAATTCCTGATGGAACTGATCATGCTAGATGAGTTGATCTAGTTTCCTATTAAAACTGAGTTTGCACAAAATGGGATGTCCAGGGATGTCCTCCCTCCAATATCCAGAATAGTGGTAGATCAAAATGGATGATTCTTAAATTTTCGTTTAGTTTCCCAATTCTAACTAGTGGTCGAACAATATGGATTTTTTTGATGGTCAATGCCAAAATCTTAGAGAGCAGGGTGGCCGATGGCCATTATAAAGCCTATATATATATATATATATATATATATGAAGAGCATAGGAGCCTGAGAAAAATGCTCATTTTAGAAGAAAATTTCAAATGGCACTTAGAGGCTTTTGCATCTGAATTCTTCATATATATATATATATATATATATCACTATTAACTTAAAGATAGTAAAAACACATGCATACTAATTGCTGAAATTTATATTTATTTTACATAATATTTACTAAATTATATATTTTGAAAATGAAAAAATATATAAAAAAATTAAACTTGATAAAAAAACTAACCTGTAAAATAAAGAGATTTATTTAGAGGGCAAATTCTTGATTCTGTAATTCTACTATAGTATTTTACACAAATAAATAAATTGTTAAAATATGAATAAAAAGGAAGTAAACACTGTAACCAGCAGTGCACAGCAGTAATCTGGTAAATTTGCGCACACTGGGAATAATATTTTTTCAAATGAAGACAAATTATTATAATTTTACATAAAGCACAGTGAATATGACATCAACATGACAAAGCGGCAAACTGGACACAGCGCAGCATAGTTTGAATGCAAAGATTTAAAGTTTGTCGATCATGGGTGTCCAGTGACAGATGAACTCTCATGTCAGCATTCAATTCGCACAAAAGGACCGTTAAACACAGAGTACACTTGTTTTTATGCAGTCTACAAATGCACACTTTTCAGAGCTGAATTCGACAAAGTTTGCAACTTGGTGAAATTAAACGTTCATTAGATAGGCTATTCAAAGATTTGTTTAAATGAAATGCGCATTTGGTGAACGTTGGCGTTTGTTGAGAACGTCTTTGTTACTATTAATAGAAAAGAAAATGCTATATGTTTTCGTATGCCCTTTACTAACTTTGTTCTGTGTAATAATTTATTAGAACTGTTAAACAGAGACAGTAAACTAATGAAGACAGAGAACAGGAGCTCTGTGCGCTCAGGTGCTGGCGTTCTGAGCACTGTCAAAATAAAAGTCTATGCTATATTTGGTTACATCTTTGCCTGTCTGTAAGTACCTGATGGTGACCAACTGTCCGAAATCCAGTTCGTAGTCATTGACCTGGGCAATGAAAATAGCAGCGACTGCTTCATAAAGTGCCGTTCCATCCATGTTAATGGTTGCTCCCACTGGCAGCACAAACCGGGCAATCTGCCTGTCCACTCGGCAGTTCTCCAGCAAACATTTCATTGTAATGGGCAGCGTTGCAGAACTGTGAAAAAGAGAGAATATCACACTTACAAGGTCATGAAGTCAATGCATGTTTCTGCTTAATTTAATGGAGATGGGACAAGCCATTTACACATTTTTTGAGGAGTTCATCTTACCTGGATGACGTGGCGAGGGCAATGACCATGGCTTGCAGAAGCCCTCTGATGTATGTGAAAGGATTTTTCCATGTCAGAATGAAATAAAAGAATGGAAGCAAGATGAGGCCGTGCACAAACAGGCCTGCCATGACCGTCACCCCGTACCAGCCCAGCTTCTTCCCAAGTGTGGAGGGATCATTCATATCCAGGATTTTGCCAGCCACCAGGAAGATGATCCCAAAAGGAAAATACCTGTTGAAAAATACAGAGAAGTTAAAGAGTATGGTAGGAATTAATCATATGATTCTCAAGAATGTGATTCTTCAAATTCTTCAGTCATATTGAGGACTATTATATGTAATTATGAGCAAGACTTTGTCTTCGACAGTGCTGTCCTGTCATTAATTTGGCACATTAAAGGGATGGTTCACCCAAAAATGTAATTTACTAACCCTCATTCATTCCAAACCTTTCTTTTGTGGAACACTTTAATTGTGTGGACAAAAACAGTTCAATAATTCTTCAAAATCTCTTTTCTGTTCTGTAGAATGTCATACAGATTTGGAACAACATGAGAGTGAGTAAATGACAGAATTAACATTTTTGGATAAACTATGCCTAACTATTAAACTCAACATGAAATGGCACTTGCAAACCTATTTTACTTCCATAATGTGATGCATTTCGAGTAAAACAGGAAATTCAGTGAAAAAAATGCAGGAAAGTATTTTTTTGTCCACTGAGAACTGAACAAAAAAAAAGTTATTTACAAAGTGATTTATTACATTTTGATATTCTTTGAAGATTTAGTACTTTGTTGTTTTTTTTATTACAAAACATTTTGTTCTTTGAATAAACTGAAGTGATTAATTGTTAACATTAAAAAATATATGTATTAAGGAAGTAAATAGGGTACATTTCAATTTCATGTTGAATCTCAGGCCTCAATCATTGGAGTCAAATACAGAAATTGTGTGCCCTGAACTCAAAAATAAATAAATAAATAAATATTTAAGCCTAAATATAAGATATAACAAACTAAAAAAATCTGTCAGTCAGTCATTAGTGAAACAGGTAAAATTTCTGTAATAGTACTAATAAACTGAATGCGTTTTAAATACAATAACCAGGTTCATATATTTATCAGCAATAAATCCAAGTTCTCATACATTTGAACTAACTGAATATTGCTTGTTCCACAGCTAGCCATATTTTATCCATGTTCATACTTTTTAACTGAATAATTTTAACTGTTTTCACAATGAACAGATTTATGCTGATTCTAAGCAATGTGAATTAATGCTTTTTGAAATTATGATTTTTTTAAGCAAAATCAAATAGATGAAAATAGTTATGCCATGATTATTTTATTTTATTTTAATTTGAGTGCAGAATTCGGTTTCATTTATTAGTTTATGTTAAAGAGGTCATATGATGCGATTTCAAGTTTTCCTTTCTCTTTGGAGTGTTACAAGCTGTTCGTGAATAGATAAGATCCCTGAAGTCTTCCAAAAGAGGACACGACTAGAAATCAGTGGTTAAGTTGTATTTACAACACTGTTCCAGAACACTTCAACCCAAATATTTTATGGAGGACTGTTTCCTGATCCTCGAAGAGTAGACTACAATGTCGGCTGTTCTGACTCTCAGACTGTAAGTATGTTTTCATATTTAAAGAATTTGCCACTGATGATTCAAACGCGAGTTTTGAGCAGTGTAAAGTAGTGCTTGTTGTTTGTCATTTCTCCGATCACAAATGCAGACATGGTTTTATGTTTACGCGGCGCGATGCAACGCAATGTGTAAAAAGACAGTATAAGTCATTATAATCCGTAATTATGTCCCCACTGGATGCAACAAATGCCTCGTTTATAATGGGTTTTATTGGTTTTGTCTCGTCGCTCCGGGACACAGCATCACAGTATGGTGAGGTGTGTAACACATGCTTGAGGTATTCGGCCAATCATAACGCACTGGATAGCTGACCAATCAGCGTACACCTCACTTTTCAGACCGATGAGCTTTGTAAAAATCGACGTTTCAGAAAGGCGGGGCATAGAGGACCAACAATAATGTACAGTATGTGGAAAATAATGTGTTTTTTTAACCTTAAACCGCATAAACACATTTCATTACACCAAATACACAAAATAATGTTCTTTTTAGCTAAATCATATGACCCCTTTAAAACTGTGTAATACAAATGGATGGAAATTTTATCTGCAATTCAAAAAGATAAATTTTAAATTTAGGCCTAAATATTTTTTGGAGTGTGACACATGGGGTGACAGCGTTGTTAGCCCCACACTACCTAGCATCATGTTGAAGTGTGTGACAGCTCTTAAACGCAGGTGATCCATAATCCCTGCATGTGCCTAATGACAGCATGGCTTTAACACACCTTCATGCTTGCAGCCGTTATGCACGTGCCAGCTGCATGCTGGAAACTTCCACTCAGATCCTCAGCTAATGGTATCTGAGCCCTCAAGATTTTCATTGGCCAATCCTGGCCAAGTATTCTGTAAATACTACTTCCTGATCTTCATTTCAACAACAAACAGTTTTTGTATGGAACTGCTCCTTTAAAACCCCTAAATGAGATGATAGTTTTGATTGCCAGATTTTTGAGTATGACTACGTTCACACCAGTGCTTCTTCTCTTACCATACAGCCGCATTAATGATCTTCATCACACACTCATTGATGCACTGGCAAACGTTCACCAGAGGAGCTCCCCGTTCGCCCATTTTACCAAGTAAGAGACCTAAATGAAAAGTGCTTTTTATAGTTATGCATTTGATCATGATTTTACTTAGTAAAGATGCCTCATTAGGTGAAGGCAGATGTTTTACCCATTGTGGCTGAGAAAATAACAATGCCGAGTACGTTCATCTGCTGACTGCGGCTTGGTCGGGTTGTATACTCGATGTCTGGAGGTGGCGTTAGCTCCAACAGCACCGTCCGACCCTTTGGATTGTCTTCATCAGGCATCAAGTAGACAAAATTTGGGCGTCCTGTGTTCACTGGTGGTTTTATGATTGGAATAATGTCTGTCTTATACTGAAACAACAAAATATAAAAGTCAACTCAAGTCACCTTTATTTATATAGCGCTTTATACAATACAGATTGTGTCAAAGCAGCTTTACAGTGTTAAACTGAAAAAACGTGCTGATTATGCAAAGCTAGGTTTTACATTTTCTTAAAGTGCCCCTATTATGCCATTTTTTTAAGGTTTCTAATATTGTTTTGGGAGTCTCCTACAATAGGATTACATGCATGCAAGGTCAAAAAACGCTTTCGTTTTCTCAAAATATGCATTTAATATCACCTCATTTTCCAGCGATTCTCAAACGATTCGTTCAAAGCAGTTCTAAGATTCAGTCTCTCTAAACCCCTCCTTTCCGTGAGCCTACTCTGCTCTGATTGGTCAGATGGCCCAGTCTGTTGTGACTGGTCTACAGCGTACAGCGCGTGTCGGAAACAATAGGCCCATTGCCATAGTTCTGTATTTTGAATGCTCGATAGAAAATATAAACATCTATTATTTATCATACTTGTAATTCAGTGGAGCCAGCTGGTCCAAATAATCAGGGTACTGAGCCATCTTTCAAGATCAAGCGTTTAGTGAATCCCGCGTTGAACTCCCCGAGATTTTTTTTTTAACTCCCTGAGATTAGAGAAGCAGTCGTCGATAAAATGACGTGTTTGTGTGTCGGCCAACGTAGAACATAGGCAGGAATTATGCAAATGTGCTACCCAAGTGGGATTCGAATTACTAACGACTCGTTTAGGCTGTAGAGAGTCGATTCTTTATTTTGGGAGACAATAACTTTATTTATCGTGCACTTTCGGCTTTGCAACTTTGCTGATCGTTTACATTCACATACAGCTACATTACACACTGCATGAAAGGCAATATTGGAAATGGCATAATAGGGGCACTTTAAGAAATTGTGAGTGGTTTTTGCTTTTATAAATCTGGTTATAACAATTTTCTATCCTGATCCTACAATGCAAGTCTAATGGATTTTATTGTCCACCAGGTGAAAGTCGACAATAAACCGCATGATTTGAGGTATCGTCAAAGACTGCATGTATTTATACACAAAATGGTTTACTCACATTACTATGAATTGGAGAAAGTACAATGCAATAGAGTGCAACAGTCGAGTTCCGGAAGTAAAAAAAATTTCTCCATGGAGATAATGATTTTTAACAGTAACTGATAAATGTTTAAGGACCAGTGTTGGGGGTAAAGCATTACAAGTAACGCTAGTTACATAATCAGATTACTTTTTTTCAATGCATTACTTTTAAATTTACAATGGAATATCTGAGTTACTTTTTCAAATAAGTAACACAAGTTACTTTGTTTGCCTATTTATTCACTGACACCTTTCATGTCCCGGTGTTGAGAGAAATTGGGAGTGAGGTGCAGAGACAGAGTCACTTCCTTCAGCCTGAGACTTATTAATTTCACTTTTGGAGTAAAAGGGCCTTTACAGTTGCCCAAAATATAACTTTTCAGTTTATTTTTATTAAAAAACAAATAAGCAAGCCCAGACCAGGTGACAAAAAGTAATGCAAAAGTAACGTAATTCATTACTTTCCATAAAAAGTAATGCAATTTTTTTTAATGGAGTAACGCAATATTGTAATGCATTACTATTAAAAGTAACTTTCCCCAACACTGTTAAGAACAGACCTGTTATGAGCTCTGAGGTTATTAATTGATTGCATATGCTTTTGGGAAAGCAACTGTTCACAATAATCAGGTTTAATAGTGGAATTACAGCTTCGTTACCCATGATGCTGTACAGAAAATTCCACCAACTAGAGAGTCGCAGCAAGCAAAGCCCACCAAACGAGTTCCTTAGCCCTGTCCACTCCCATGAATCACCGCAAGTCTCATACGCTACGAGAATAGTTAAATATTTGTGTGTGTGTGTGTGTGTGTGTGTGTGTGTGTGGGTGTGAGTGTGAATATATACAAATATATACAGTACATATTTCATATTTGGCAAAAACCTTTAAAAATATAGGTTCTATACATACAATCAACAGCTTTAAATTCATAGTTTTATATTTCTTTTTTTTATTTAACTAATTTGCAATGCTTCATGGGAAAAATATAGAACCAATACTGCTGAAAAAGTGGGCGGGCACTTATGCACTATGGTGGAATAAGTCCTGCCTTCTAAATAAAAGAGCCATTTGTCAATGTGATGGTAAAGTCATCGGATCACTACAAATGACGGTTCCATAGAAAGTCAAATGGAACCAAAGTCAGTGTCCTGAGACGCATGCATGTTTAGGACTGTGCATGCGCATTGGCTGGGACCAACCTTGATTTTAACACTATTTGAGAATAATAAACAACATGTATGGGATTGTCTCCAGGTAACTATTTTGAGCATGCAAAACCTACATGAACGAGGCAATACAGAAATTACAAAAACTGCTTGTCAAATTCACATTTAAATAACATACTTCAAATGAGCAATACAATTTGACAGGTATTATTCATGCTGGTAGTACAAACAGTACATTTATAAGCTCATTTATCAGATGACAGGTGACTGTTTACTCACCTGCTGAAATGTGGCTTCAATGAGATTGGAGGGGATCATATTCCTGGGGATGGAAATAAAGTATAAGTGTAAAAGTGTAGAGCAACTGGCCATATTTAAAGCATATGATGCCAATTCATTAACTGTTTCTTTATGAATATTATATTACACCACATCTATACTTTATGATATGGCGTCCACCCTGGAGACGTGAACACATAGGCCAGCTATTATCAAGTATAGCAGCGCAAGACCAATAGCAGCTTGCTGTGTTTATGGGCAGAGGGGAATGGGAGGGTCCTGCTCTTCTTAATTGGCCCTTTGTGCAGATTACTAAAAATACCCTATAATCGCTGCTTTAATAGGATTGAACTGTATGGGATGGCCTAAAATCCCCAGACATGGGCAACTCTTCCTATGAATGGCACTTACAGTGTCCAAGAGACACATTTCATGTCTTTTGGGGGACTTATGAACATGTCTATCAAAATGAGGAGAAAATTACCTCAAAAGCTTATAATTTTAGTAATACAAATGCTGATATTAAAGGAGAAGTTCACCCAAACATGAAAACACTATCATCATTTACTCACTCTCATGCCATTCCAACTGTTTTTCTTCTGTGTAAAAACACCTTAAAACTGGTCCATGATTTTCCTTTTATATATAGCACACTCATATTATAATACATTCTTCTGAAGCAATACAATAGCTTTGTGTGAAGAACAGACTGTTGAAGTTCATTTAGACTGATTTTGTGAACCGGATTTTTGAAAAGATCTAACTCAAAGAACAATTCAACCACAAATCATGAACATGCTAAGGAAAGCTAGTGCGAATTTGATTCGGTTCCTCACACAAAGCCATTGAATGGCTTCAGAAGACAGAAGATATACTAGCATAATTCATATGAATGCCTTTTAATACTTCTAATGCTTTTTTGTGTCATTTTTTAAGCCTGAATGCCCCATGCTTTGTAACTGCATGGAAAAACTTTCTCTTTCTGTGTCACAAAAAAGTCATACTGGTGTGAAACTATATCAGAACAGAACTGTCATATTTGTGAACTTTCCCATTTTCCAAGTAGTACATGTTCCTGGATCAGCAGTACTGAAACAGAACACTATAGGTTGATTAGGAGGTTGTCCAAGCCTTTAACCCCATATCTAGGCCTACTCCTAAAATCGGCTTGGCTGATATAAATGTTAGTTCAAGACCTACAAGAATGTTGTTGCTACTTGACAAATTTTTTTTGGACAGTCATACCTGACTAGATCCAGCAGTGCATCTGCAGACGTTATGACTTGTCCACCTCCCAGTCTACTGCTCTCCGTGTGTGTCCCATAGCCAGGTTTGATGATAAGAACGAGTACAATGCCGACCACTACTGCGATGAATGTGGTCCAAAGGTAGTAGGTGACCGTCAGCACCCCCATCCTGCAGAAGGCCTTTGACTCCATAGACGACAGTCCAGACATTAAACTACAGGCAGACAGTACGAGTTGATATGAGGAGATATTTACACAATCTTTATGTAAGACAAAAATGTTTGTATCAAATATGAAGATGAGAATGAGTCAAATCTCCACCTGGAAGTGATTAGGGGAAGAATCAACATTTTAAGTATCCGCATGAGCAGCTCACCAGGAAAGGAGAAATATATTTTTGCCTGATTACAAAAACAGAGAAAGAGCTTTTCAGATTATAAGCAATTTTGCATAATTTCAACATTTCGGTGTAGAAAAAAAAAGAATTCATGTTGGTAACACAGGCTGAAATGTCATCCAGTTTTACTACCACATGATATATTTTGTCATATTTTTAAAAAGTTTGGAATGATTAACTCCACCCATTGGGGAGCTGGATATCATTTGTGTCTGCAGTGAGCACTAGATTCTATGACCAAATCTAAATAGTAGTGTATCACACTGTAGTGTTTAACATTAATAATAATCAGAAATGTTTCTTGAGCAGCGAATCAGCATTTTAGAATAATTTCTGAAGGATCATGTGACACTTTAGACTAGAGTAATGATGCTGAAAATTCAGCTTTGCAATCAAATGAATAAATTACATTTAAAAAATGTTAAAATGAAAAACAATTATTTTAAATTGTAGGCTAATACTGTAATATTTCAAAGTATTACTGTCAATACCAATTGTTTGCTCTTCCTAAGGGGAAAAAACCCTCTCATTTGGTAGATTACTATAAAATTAAAGGTTTATATTATTATAATCACAAGTACTCAAATAAAAACTGAAATGTTTGTATACAACTCAATTGCACATAAGGTTGTTTTCATAAGAATTTGTCATTATGACAGATTTAAACATTCATATGTAATTAACAGTAAAAAAGACCCTCTCTAGTGTTTTATTTATTTCTTTATTTTGAACTAACCAGCTGTGAACACATAACACTTGCAAGGTGAATGCAAAGTTAAGTGACATAGATCAAAAGCTGTTTTATTGACGTCTTTCTGCAGTTGAAACATTGATGGGAGTGATTACTTGAGACATGATACATTCCGATAAGTTGTATTGTACCTTTCAACATAGGCCTACCTTCTGTTCTGATGTTCATTCATGTTTATTTCGCGCTATAACTTGTATTAAAGTGGCAGATATGACTGGCGTTTCTGAGGCGCTACAGCGATCTGTTATGCCACATTTAAATGCATCAAAATGGCATTTATTGTTTGAATTTAGCATTAGAATTGGTTAGTTTCTTATCAGAAGTAACAAAGCACAAACCTCTTAGCAAGTAGACTGGATGGGAGGCGAACAACGTTTGGTGACGGGAAAACCACGGTAAGCCTGGCCACGTGAGGCCTACCGGATACCGGTGATTCTCACAGGGTCAAATAGAGCCTGAGCTATTTTTAAAGTGACATCGCGTTAATGTCTTACTAGTAGATAATTGCTTTTATCGGCCGAATTATTGGCCGATACATCGGTTAATCCCTAATATAGCACACCTCTCCTCATGCCAGAATTTAAGATTTGTTCTTAAAAGTGTGTTATTAAAATTATGATTAGGCTATGTTTAAGTATGAGTAATAGTACTGATGCTTAATGTAATGCATTAATGTAACTGCATATAGCCTATCAGTAAGGCCGGATGAATTTGCTATATGAGAGCAGCCCATCTGAGCTACTTCCCCTGACTGACTGTTGCCATTTGCTCTGCTGTTCAGCTGGGTCAGGCGTCACGCGCGGCGAGACTGTCTCTCACGTCAAACTCCATTTGTCTCGGCTGGACTGCTGTCTGTCTGGGATTAGATCACTGAGCACAGATGTCCTTAAGTACCTCTTAACATTCAAACCTACATGCCTCATCCCATCACAACATAGTTATAATAGTAAAAATTACACATTGTACAGATCTAATTCTGGGGTTTATGATCACGTGACCTGGGTTCAGTAGAGATTTCTAAACAACAAAAAAATACAAATAATCTCAATTTATTTCAGTTAAACCCCAGTACAACGGGAAATAGTCCTTAAATTGGCATATATACTGCCGCTCAAAAGTTTGGGATCAGTAGGATTTTTATTGTTTTTTAAAGAAGTTTCTTCTGCTCATCATGGCTGCATTCATTTTATCAAAGCACCAAAAAAAAAACACAGTAATATTGTGAAATATTCTTATTGTGAAATAAGTCTTAATATACTTTAAAATATCATTTATTCCTGTGATGCAAAGCTGAATTTTCAGTATCATTACTCCAGTCTTCAGTGTCACACAGAGACTGTTCAAAACTGAAATAAAATTGTTGAAGCTGATAGATAGGAAGAGCTCTGACACACAGCATGACATACTTCGCTTTCCATCCACTATCTGACTGCCATATTCAAAACATACTTACACATCAACTTACATACTTTATGAAGACACAAAGTGACTATAGCTAGTATTTGACACCAAAGTTTTAGACAGGACAGGACACATACGTCTCCAAGATAAGAGCTTCATCTAAGAAGCATTTATTGTCTACAGATATCTAATTAACATTAGTTCTACATATGTTCTAAATCTGTGTTTTACTGATTAAAAGCATGACAAAACATTTTGACCATTTCAGAAATAGATAATATGTTTGACGTGGACCTAGGCTATTAAAATGCATCACTACAACAACTTGTGTACATTTCCATAATTCCTTCCTTGTGTGCATTTTCAGTAACATGTCCACAGTCATTTATTTCTCTAAAATCCACGTTTAATAAGCCTTACCTGTGTGGAGAGGTCCAGACCCCTCAGCGTGAAGCCCAGGACGCATCCTGTGATCACGGCTAGAACCGAGAGCGTCAGCAGCCCATTTTTCCTTATGTAGTCCTTCACATACTCTCTGACTCTGACCGAGAATGTGCTTGCCATGAAGTCCTTCATTCTCTCCGGCGGGGTTTTAACCGGTCCCGCCGGAGAGAAGAAGATGCCAGGCTCCGGAGGCGCCTCTTCGGCATCTGTGGGTATCAGTAGCTCCTCCATGGCGAGACGCTGCGAGTAACGCAGGAGGGCAAAGCGTAACCTTTTCTAACAAGGGACTAAGCCATCATGCATCCATCCAGCATCTCAAGACCACGGTCAGAAGGATTTAGGAGGCTTAGAGGATTAGGATGGAGTAATAAAATCTAACACTTCCCTGTTGACAGTGGCTCTGCCACACTTCTGGGTTTTTGACATGAAGTGATGTCAGATAACCTCCACTTTTTGTGTATTTACTACTGTAGCAAAGGGTGAAATAGTAATGCACTGCGTTGTTCCCAAACCTAATCCATAGTGAGGACAGGTGATCTGTCTCTTAAAGCCACAAGAAAAGTCAGCATGTGCATTCTCATGAGCTCATTACAATTGAGAGCGTCCCTTAAGCACAGGCTCAATTAAATAATTTTTTTCTCTGGAGAACAGGTTGGCACAGGTGAATTTGTCGTGTTTATTAAAGTTGAGTACTCTTGATACAGTCTTATGGTTTAAGGGATTTCCCAGGTTTGACTTGAGTAGGCATAGTGCTTAGCCTTTCTGTTTCCATTTCCATTTTTGCATTTAACACACACCTTGACTTACATTGCATTCAAGGTACAAGTTTTATCAGTTCATGCATTCCCTGGGAGTCGAACCTATGACCTTGGCATTGCCAGTGCTGCGATCTCCTGTTCGAGAGCTATAGAGTAAAAATAGATCTCGACTGGTGTACATAAACACAGATTCTAACAAATTTTCACACAATTTACTATTAATTCGATATACTTTTATTCACACTTAAATGTGTGATCATTAGTGGTGAGACTTTTGAGGTTTCATATCCGCCTTATTCTTCAATGCGGAAGACTTCCGGTTCATTAGCCACCGCAGGGAAATAACTAGAAGAATTAACAACATGCAGTAAACAGTAAAACTGTTTGCACTACAAACCAGTGTGTTCATAATTAAGATAATACATTAATATAATATGGTAAGACACACCAATTTGCAATATCAAGCAGCAAAATTAGCTGTTTTGTACAGCTAAAAATAGCTGGATGTGAATGAGACCGGAAGCCAGACCCATAACATTTAGAAATGGCCGCACCCTCTCTTATGGGAAAAATAAGGTGGATAGTTACTCGAATCTTTGAATCCGTTAACTAAAAAGATTTATTTAAATTCATTCACTGATTTGTTTCAGTATGGAAGTCCATTTTGCTACGGAAATAATTAAATAGAAATATAGCTATTAAATGAGATTGTATAGGCCTATCTCACTGTTCAGACATGGTTTTTAATACTACGCAATAAACTCGCAATACTACGAAAAATAAATCAGAATTCAGACTTTTTTCCTCGCAATTCCGAATTTATATTTCAAAATATTTTTTCCTCAGAATTCAGAGTTTGCACTTTGAAATTCTGTTTTTGTTTCTCCATGGAATAAAAAAAAGATCATTGCTACTTTTTAATCTCACAATTCGGACTTTTTTCTCACAATTGTGGGTTTATATCTCACAATTTGGACTTTTCTTCTCAGAATTGCAAGTTTACAGATCTATGCCATAATCTTCAAATAGACCCCATAAATGGTGTTTAAGCATTATAATGCTAAAATATTTGGTATATTGTTCTGATGATTAAACATTAGTGGACCATTTTCATAGGTAATGTGATGAACTATGTCTGTGGTTACTCTCAGTGGCATTTGCTAGGGATTCTGGACCCCTTCTGAAATAAAATAGAATCGTTTAATACTGTTTGTTTGCAAGTGGCTTGATGTGATATTTTGTTATCAATTAACTGTTATTGTAAACGAGGCCAGGTTTTCTGGAGACAGTGTGTTAGTCAATGAAACCTTGGATATAACAGTAAACCAATCAGCCATAATCCTGTCATGACAAAAGGCAGTTTCACGTGACAATGGTGTGTAATCAGTCAGTGTTAATGGGTCTGATAGGTCAGGATCTATGTGCGTCAAATTGGGGCTTTGTAGCACACTCCAGGTTAAAGGAGCAGACTGGTTACATGGTGATCTGGAGCACTTCCAACTAGGCTATACCTATTCAGACAGTAAAGAAGAGAATCAAAAATCACACAACCAAGAGAATCACTTTATTAAATCAAAAATTAAAGCTGATTAATAATTACACAGAATCCCATATGCATTTCAAAAAGGAGAGTTTTGCAACACTCAAATACTAAATCTCATTGACACACGTAAAAGAGCAGACAGGAAATGGCTACAGATTGACAGATAGTGCTGACATCCTACCGACAAATCTTACATCGAGTCTCCACATCAGGGATATTGGATCCAACCCCGGATGCCAGATCCTGTTGGAAAAAATATCCATTTTGTCTGGTACCCAAAACCTGTTAATAGCCAGTTTTGTCCAGTACCCAAAATCAATCAAGCAATATCAATGAATTAATCAATTGAGAATATATTATTATTAATAATTGAATGGAATAATAAAGTGATCAAATGATAAATGATTAGAAACGAATGAATTAATAAATAAAGAAAATAACACAAATGTATGGTTGCTCTCTTAAAGCAACAAACTCAGGTTGCGAAGAGTCCTTAGATCCAAAAACGTTTTTCTTCGTTTTCTTTTACATCTGTTGCTTGATTTGTTGAAACTGCCCAGAAATACTTAAAACAATGAGAATCCCCTCGACATGACGGATATGTTTTACAATGTAACCGTAAAGTTTCATAAAGCTGTAAAGTACACAAAAATGTCAAACTAAATTAAGGATACAAAACAAAGATTGTTCAAATACATAAAGGTCAAGTTTTAATTTCCTGAGGCTCAATCTGGGCAATATCAATACCCATATGCCATTTTCAAATATGTGCCACATAAGCTTGTAAGTGGATTTTATAAATTCAACAATTCTCTTCATTTACTTCTGAAGCTTAGCATGGTGCTTATGATGAGGCAAAATCCTCATCACATTCAAACTGAGGCTAGTAGTCAAAATCATGACGAAATAGATCAAATATAGCTTAATGTAACAATGAACAATCTGAATTAAGCATAAAACTATAACCGTAGATTACATCAAATAGAGAACCACCAGTGAAACTGTTGTCAAGTAAATGAAACAACTGGCAGTTTGACTGAATTCTGTGCACTCAACTATACTCAATTTAATGTAAACGTATCTGACCAATTTCAACACAAAGTTCTCACTAAATCATTCAACATTCACATCCTATTACATGTGCATTCAGCTAATATTCTCTATAAGCAAATCCTTCAAAACAGTCATTGTAATATTGGTAAATATTGACTGTATGATATTTACATAAAGGATGAGTAAAAATGTTTGGAGTGAAACTACTGGGTACACACTGTCTCTTAACCTGAAATTCATCAGATACATCAAGATTTGAGACAAACATACAAGTGTAGAAGTTTAAATGATAATGGTGATCGCAGAAAATTTGAAATGAAAATATATAAATAAAAAAATCTAACACATTTAAGGGTTGTCAAAGTTAATGCGTTAATGTAAAATGGTTATTAGCACACTATTTTTTAATATTTACCAAATGTGATGATATTATGATTTCCTCATGCTTTTCAAAGATGTAATTCATGACATTAATCAAAATTGTAGTTGCAGCTATTTTAAACAGTAAGGAATAACAAACAAATCTTGTTTTGATTTTAAAGATTTATACATCTAACAAAACAAAACTTATAAATACAAATTAAAGTAAATATTTTAATAATTTTCCATTTAATTTTTGGCCTTAGTACAGTGACAATAATAAAGCTTATTTTTATCTTTAAAAAAAAATGTAATAATATGACATAATATTAGTATATATGTGTGTATGTGTGTGTGTTTATAAAATAAAAAATAATATTAGCACACTATTTTTTAATATTTACCAAATGTGATGATATTATGATTTCCTCATGCTTTTCAAAGATGTAATTCATGACATTAATCAAAATTGTAGTTGCAGCTATTTTAAACAGTAAGGAATAACAAACAAATCTTGTTTTGATTTTAAAGATTTATACATCTAACAAAACAAAACTTATAAATACAAATTAAAGTAAATATTTTAATAATTTTCCATTTAATTTTTGGCCTTAGTACAGTGACAATAATAAAGCTTATTTTTATCTTTAAAAAAATGTAATAATATGACATAATATTAGTATATATGTGTGTATGTATGTGTGTTTATAAAATAAAAAATAATCATATTTTTGGGTTACTGGCATCAAAAAGATTGAAAACCCTTGCACTATAAAACATCAAAAGTTATACAGCAGATTTACACAAACCCTTGGTTACGATGTTTGGCAGATGTGCTCTAGAAGAGCAGTATAGTTTTAGAAAACCTTACATTTTGAACCCCTTTTACCATTTGATGAAGACAAGCCCTGCAAGTACACTGTAGCCCAGTGCAAGAAACAGCACCTTCAGTAGCCTGTCGTGTTTATCCTCCAGCTCTCGTGAGAGGATCTCAAAGAACGTAATGAAGAGGAACGTCCCGGCTGCCAGGCCTTGGAGCACTACAGATATAATACTTTCTGCCAAGTGCTGGACCGTCTGAATACCCATTCCAATCCCGATGCCCAGAGGAATCATTAGGCTCACTGTTACGGCCAGTTTACTGGCATCCCGTAAGGAGATTCCCGCCTTGGCTATATTAACCCCCAGTGCCACTGCTGCCAGCGTCTCGTGGATGGCCACACCGATGAAGAGGGTTCCGAGTTTAGCTCCATCTTCCTGAAGGCCCAAAGCGAGACCCTCAAAGACAGAGTGAGCGGACAGCGCTAACACCAGGCTAGCTAATCTCAATGGTCCAGCGTGCATCAGCTCTGAAGGGCTGAAGTGTCCGTGGTGATGGGAATGGTACTGGTGGTCTCTGGAACCTCGAGCGGGAGCGATGAATGGAGCATCATTCTCTGAGTCGCTCCCCGCTGCTGAGCCACCAGCATTAAACGTCTCCAGGTCGATAAACGAGGGCTTCTCCTTGCGGAAAGTGAGCACGGCCTGCTCCACAAATACTGTGAGAAAAAACCCAATCATCATCATCGTCTCTGCCAGCGGGTACTGATTGGCGATATGTAATGTTTTCAGGACGTCATCAACCTGAAAGCAAAAAGGTAAGAAGTCAGATCTTCTATAATTTGATTCCCAGTGAACTTCCTGATGGTAATACTGGTTGTATAACTGACTTTAGTTTAGTATAACAGATAAATACAATCCTTAACCCTGTAAAGACTACAGGACTATTATTAAAAACAGTTTATTTAACTTGAGACAAAATCTTAAAAAAAAAAAAGAAAAAAGAAAGTGTTTCTTGTTGAGTATCATATTCGATAAATGAGGCTTTTATTGCACATATAGTATGATGAAGTGAGAATATGGATCTCATTCTCAAGAACACCTTAAAAAAAAAAAACACCTCAATTTTATTGAGGCTCAAACTGAGGAAAAATATGCAATCTGATGCAGTTGCTGATATTTATATGAACACAAGTATGAAATTCTAATAGCTTGTAATGTAAAACAATGAGATCTTTAAAACAGTAAAGCAGACTACTTATGTAAAAGGCATATAAATATCAGTTGTCAATATCTCACAATAATATGTCTTAGTAAGATGACATTTAAATGCTTGATCAAAGCTCTGTTGGCTGATGCTCACATTTTAACATGATATTTCTAAAAAAAAGATATGAATGGATAATCAAGTAAATCTATGTATTGCAAACCTAAGTTTGTCAGATGTATGAACAGCATGGCGAATATACTACATCCAAATTCCATTTATACCACCCAAATTCATATTTTATAGAACATAATTTTTTAACATTCACAAAGTAAGTTCAAATGCAGATGTTGTACCTACTCAAGACAGTATGTGGTTTCAGATGCCCTGAATGTCTTCAGAAGCAAAAGTGTAGGTGTGTGTGTATGAGAGAAAAATACTATTTTAGCCCTTTTAAACCATCGTTTTCATTTAGTTTGAACAAGGCCATCTGAACTTTACCAAACAATTATTTCAAAAGTTGTTAAAAAGTTAATTTTAGAACTTTACACAGAATTTATTTAATACACGAGTTTCACAATTTGAGTTGAATTACTGAAATAAATGAACTTTCCATGACATAATTTATTGAGATGCACCTGTAATACCTAGTAAATAATCAGCCAGGATATTCATCAGAATGTCTGTTTGCTCCACAAAAGAAAGCATATCATACGGCTTTGGAAAAACCTGATGGTGATTAAATAATGTTATTTTTGAGTGAACTATTCCAAAACCAAAACCATGCTTAATAACATACCTTTTCCCTAACTGCTGGTAGAAGGGCATTGAAGCAGGTGGCCAGGAATACACCTCCTCCAAAACAGTTGCTTAAAGCAACCACTTTTCTATACCTCGTGACTTTATCATACTCCATATGCATCACCCGCACAGGAATAAGGATGCCTGCTAACATCAGGGCAAACACCCCCAGCAGGCACAGGATTTTGGCTACAGCTATCTCCATACTGAGGAGATGGGCTGTGATCCCACTTCAACAAAGCATGTGTATCTGAAATAAAACACTGAAGCCAAAGACACTCTTCTTAAGGCTGACTGAGGTCAGGTCATGGACAGCATCCCTGAAAAAAAAATCACAAACGTCAGTCCACAGCACAGTGTTTCATAATTATCGTAACTAATATATGAGAAACATCAACATTTAAGCAACTTCAAATCAGCATCAGTTCGACAGCTGTTGTCAGGCATGTCCAGTAGATTCATTCACACCTGACAACCCATTTCTGAGGCGTTATATGTTCGTAAGGTGACTGGCGAGGTCAGTGTACAGATTAGCATGCTAACTCTGGTGAGCTGCTAGCTATCATAGTAGAAAAAAAGCCTTTATAATGTGCATGTATTGAGAGAAAAAAACCGTTAACGACACAAAAAAAAACATTATTATATCTTTATATTAAGACGTGCAAGCCTGTTGTTTTTCACGAATTTCTATTCAAACTGGAGTCGTTTACTATAGCTCTTAAATGCTAAGCTAACAAATACTGCACGCACATAAAAGGCGTATATTCTATATTACTGGTTTAAATACGCCTTTTAAAATGATTCATCAAACAGTGAAATGTAAGAAGATGATAATTCATATACTTATGCACGAAATGAAGCGTTTTACCCGTGTTTGTGCCGATACTTCCTGCTGCTGAAGGCTGCGACACCTGTTCAGTGGCTGTCTCAATAACTAGTGAGCAGCCTATCTAGTTCGCGTTGTTAGGCAACATAGGCGCGTTTAGAACGTCAGAAACTTTAGGGATCTTATCTATTCACAAACAGCTTGTAACACTCCAAAGAGAAAGGAAAACTTGAAATCGCATCATATGACCCCTTTAAATTCGGATAATGAATTGCAAAATGTTTGCTGCCTCTAAAAGTGGCAAAAAAGCTTTAATGTTTCAAACTTTTCTACTGCTGTCTATATAGTCAGCTCGCTAGGTTTTGAGACAGTGATGTTTACGGATGACAAGTCCCGTTAAATATACCATCACACATACATCAGTTCTCCAAAATGGACAAAAACATCCATTTCCTTTAATCCAAAATGATCAGAACAAATTAAGAACAATATTTGTTAAGTAATGGTACTTTTGACAAATCTCATTGCTTGCAAGCATGGTAAGTGGTTGTGAAACATTAAACTTCAGCTGCAAAAGTCCTATTTGAAATCTGACATTTAATTGTCAATGTTGAGTTTTGCACATGTTCCTTGTCAACCCCTTTCAGTTCAGACAGAGACTTGTCATTGGACTGGTCAATCACTGAGGTGTTACAGCAAATCTGCGTTATGTCCATGTAGCAGCAATTCATTAATCACGGTCCAGTAACATGGATTATTACTTGAGCATATAGTGTTAACCCAGTGTGATGTTTCATTTGATCAGACATTTGTTTGAGTCCAGTTCCCAAATATGATGGGTGCATGTGCACTGATGACCTCTTCCAGCCGGTAGGGAAATGTGGGGCAGTGAACTAATGCAGTTTTTATAGATGAATAAACAGTCTCATCCCTGGAGTTGAAGGAACAAGGTATATCTTAAAAAATAAAAAAAGAAGTAGCCCATCTTCCAAAGGTCCACCAGGTCAAGAGTTAAACTGTACAAAATGAGAGGTAATGTTAAGTTCTAGTTTAAAACAGATATTCTGTTTAAAATAAGCTGTTGTTTGAATGCATCTATAAAGCTAAATCTCAAAAACAACATTAAAAATACCTATAAAACATCTTAAGACAAGACACCAAGTGAATGAAGTTAAAAAAATAACTAACAGATTAACATGCTTCCCGGGTTGATTGATTACATTAAGAATTGCAAACAATTTTTTTACAAGTTTTCTAAAATGTTAAGTTTGCAACTAAAGCATTGTCTAATTAAATATGCACACATTTGCATATATTTCCAAAATATAAATCTAAAAATTGTACCCTTTTATTGACGTATTACAGAGGGGATTTTGGATATGAATTTTTATCACTACATAAATTAGAAAATACTGTCAACAGTCCATGAACAGTAAGTACATGAACAAACCCTTCTGTAAATACCTTCTGAATACAGAAAAGAACAAAACTCAAAGTTTGGTTTACGTTAGCGCTACTGACGAGGAGAATTCTGACATCCTTTAAAATGGTCTTTAAAGGTGCTGTATGTAAGTTTTTGACTCTACTAAAGCATAAAAATACCATAATGTGTTTGCAGATATTTAAGAAACATGCTAAGTTAACATACTTGTTTATCTGAAAAACAATGCTACAGTCAGTTATTCTCCTTTGAAAATCTGCGTTCCGGGCCGGCACTGTTTTGGTTTGTGAAACCCACCCACTGCCAGTTTACCCAATTGTATTTCGGCACCCCGGGTTGCCAGTTGGCTTATTTCATTTCATTCATCGTCAAGTTCGCTCGTTCCTGTTGGTGTCATCAATCTGGCAACCTGCGTGTGCTTCAAGTCTGAGGAGGAGGGGTCGGGTGAAAAAAACCCTCTCCAATATTTTGAATTTGGACTGCAATGCTTAGTTCAAACACTCAGTGTCAATCCTACATACAGCACCTTTAAAGATGTGTATAGTAATTTAAATCTACACACTCAAGCAGATGTGGAATAAAATAAAAACTAAACAAAACGTCTATTTTGGATGTTGTCACTCCACTACTCTGAAACAACAATTATAAAAAAGCTAAGTAGTCCAAAAATAAAAAAATTTTCCATTGCATGAAAAAACTGTGTTTTTGCCTCTAGTGTCTTGCCTTAAAGTCTGAAACCTAAAGCTATGTTCCAGTCTTTTAAATGTCAATTAGTTCAGATGAAAACTTTAATTGAGTGATGTGTGGTACCATAGGGAGTGTCAGTGTTCGTCGTTGCCAGCACTACTGGGAGGTCGACTGCGCATTTGACTCCTCAGCTGCTCAATAATCTCAGGGTTCTGCTGCTGCATTTGCTGTGCAAACTGCTGACCACTGTCCCGTGACAGAAAAACACTAGTTCAGCCCCACTGCACATAACCTTGAACTTTCAGTTAGGAAGTAGAATGGAAACCTATGAAAATCACAGGATAGTGATGTTAAAACTTACGCCTGTATGAGGCCGGAGAGGTCATTGCCACCAACACCTGCACCTCCTGCTCCAGCTGTTGTTGTTGTTGCTGCTGCTGCTGCTCCTGCTCCTGGAGAGGTGGCTCCCGCCATAGGACCGTAAGCCCCAGACATCATACCTGACATCCTACATGGGCACAGAAACAACTGATATAAACTGCTGCTAATTGATAACACAAATCACAAGTCACAACATCAAAACAACATCAAATCACAAGTCACAACATCAAAACGTTGGTACAGTGAGGTTCAATTGGCATTTCTTGACATAAAACCTGTGCAATTTAAATGTTTGTACAACTCAAGTTTTTTTTTTGTGTGTTGATTAAAAGTGTTGATTATTAAATACATATGGTATCAGTATCAGACCCGATACTGAGCTTCTGTACTTGAACTCGTACTCATTAAAGCGCTCCGATATCACACAGTGTGTGAACAGTGCTGTGTCCAGACAAAGAAACACAGACAACAGAACAACAGAGAGTAGAATGGAGTTATTAGAGATTAAGGATGTCTATGAAGTAAATGTATGTAATTAGTATAATGTTAAACATTCAATATTCACGCCTGTATAGCTGATGTGCGTGAGCTGATAATCAAAGCACGCTGAGTCGATTGAGCACGAGGCGGCACAGATGAGCGAGCTTGTTGAGCAAATATCCCTTTCTCAGATGTCACTGGAAAGTTTGTAGTTCGGTCGGATGTGTCAAAAAGCAAGTAAGTAAAACAATGCATAAGTTACGAAAGTTACTTGATGGTAAGGAGAGAGAGAGAGAGAGAGAGAGCGCACACGCACTTCTGCTGCACGATCTTAATTGCTGTTCACTCCTTTAGCACACGCATCATTTAAATTTAAAACTAAATCGTAAAACAAAACAAAACAAAAAATACAAAAAAAATTTACAATGGCATTCACAATAAACAACATTTATTTTAAACGTCAAGCATACACTTTATTTAAAGCGAAAGTAGCAGCCTGTGTGAAATGCACTAGGCTATACGGGTCTCCAGAGTTGGGTATAACGCGTTACACAGTAACTTTTCTGGTAACGCAGTAATGTAACGCATTGCATTTTAAATTTGTGTAATTTGATTATAGTTACTAAAGCCAATATAATTACGTTACTTACGTTACAAATGTAGTGTTAAGAAAAAAATATATATTTATATGCCTTTTAAAATCACGCATCACTAAAATGAACCAAAACTCAGCGAATACTTCACACACAGACATGAGAAACATATCTATGGAAAGCTTGAAGTGTCTACTTTTAAATGAAGGAAGTCTTATCTAAAACAAATATTCTCTGATGAAGTAATTCGTATGAAACCAACGCGAGGTCCAGTCTTTCCCATCTGAGCTCATTATCTGTAATGTGATCACGCCCACACGCAGCGCGCGCTATTCATACGGTAATCATCCACGTGAGACGCGCGAACCTGTAAACGCCCACATCACCTCCGCAAACAAAGAAGCAAAATTCATTTTTAGCATTCAAATATACACTGTATGTTCATCAATACTGTTTTCAAATCTTATCAGAACCATTTTCAATTTATTAAGGTTTTTTCTGTCTTTAATGCTCACACAGTTTAAAGGGGTCATATGATGCGATTTCAAGTTTTCCTTTCTCTTTGGAGTGTTACAAGCTCATGGTGCATAAAGAAGATCTGTAAAGTTGCAAAGACTAAAGTCTCAAATCCAAAGAGATATTCTTTATAAAAG
>NW_015555778.1:1767828-1791591 GCF_001515605.1 Sinocyclocheilus anshuiensis | reverse complement strand
TTTTCAGACCGATGAGCTTTGTAAAAATCGACGCGTTTCAGAAAGGCGGGGCATAGAGGAGAAACAATAATGTACAGTATGTGGAAAATAATGTGTTTTTTTTACTTTAAACCGCATAAACACATTTCATTACACCAAATACACAAAATAATGTTCTTTTTATCAGCATCATATGACCCCTTTAAATGAAGTAAGTATTATTGAAAACAAATGTTCTCTGATGAAGTAATCCGTATGAAACCAACGCGAGGTCCAGTCTTTCCCGTCTGAGCTCATTATCTGTAATGTGATCACGCCCATGTGCAGCGCGCGCTATTCATACGGTAATCATCCACGTGAGACGCGCGAACCTGTAAACGCCCACATCACCTCCGCAAACAAAGAAGCAAAATTCATTTTTAGCATTCAAATATACACTGTATGTTCATCAATACTGTTTTCAAATCTTATCAGAACCATTTTCAATTTATTAAGGTTTTTTCTGTCTTTAATCGCAGCACAGAGTAACTCGTCGTGTGTGTGTGTGTGTGTGTCTGTGTGTGTGTGTGAGGGGAACAGGGTCACATCACAGGAGAGTGAACTGCCTGTCAGAAATCATAGCACGTCAGCTATCTTAACCGCGGCTTGTGTACTGCATCATCACTGTGTCTGTCACGCGACTCTGTTGCCCTTTCAGGCTTGAACTGATGGTAAAACTAACGACATTATTAACAGTCTTGATATTTACTTTGAAAGCTGAAGCTCGCGATTATGGTAAGAGGCGTTACATTTCCGACGCGTGCTTGTGGTGTTCGGCCAATCACAATGCACTGGGTCAGCTGGCCAATCAGAGCAGACTGTGCTTATCAAAGGAGGGGGCTTTGTGGAAAACGACGTGTTTGAGAGAGGCGGGGCATAGAGGACCTACAATAATGTACAGTATTTTAAAAATAATGTGTTTTTTGAACATTAAAGCATGTCAACATATTCTGTTACACCAAATACACCAAATTTACAAAACAGTTAAGCCAGCATACACATATACCCTACACTCAGCAAGCAATGTTGTATATAAAACACTGTATAGGCACATTTAAAGATACACTTTTCATTGTTAGGCAGGTTTATAATAAGACTGTTAAGTTTTAGAAATGGATTAAATCTTTAAGTCAAGTTGCTGTTTTCATACCTTTGTAATATTTTTCAGTCAATATTAAATTACGGAAAAAACTACAATTTTCACTTTGAAGTGTATTTTTTTTTAGGTTTGATGTTTTCAAAGTAACTTGAAAGTAAAGTAATTGGCAGTCTGATTACTTTTTACATGCAGTAATCAGTAATGTAATCAAATTACAATTTTCAAGTAGTATTAGTAATAAGTAATTTGTAATCAATTAAGTTTTTTGAGAACTTACCCAACACTGCGGGTCTCTCTCATTCTGCACCAATACAAATGTGCATGCGTGTTGTGCGTTTTGCTTGCTTGACGTTAATTGCATTATATGAGTCGCTTTGGAATATAAGTCTCAGCACATTTCAGATGATAAAAAAACGTGACTTATATTTCAGAAAATATGTTCATCGCTGCTACAAAATTTATGTATAACAAGTGGTTCCATGCATTATTACAGGAAAACATCTTGTGATTACAGTATTGAGCCACTGCCATGGGCAGCTCTAATGCGCTATTAAATTAAAGATGACATATGATAGAGCAATGAAATTAACAGTGAAAGTAACACAAGATTGTATACATTTTAACGGGCATAATTAAGTGTGAAAATAACTGAAGGAAATAAAAGTCGCTAGTGAGCGACGCCTCGTGGTACCATCACAGAGAGGCTCAAAATCACTTTCCAGAACATTCTCGTTCACCATTCCTGGCTGGTGGAACGATCTTCCCACTCCTATCCGGAATGCTGAATCCCTGACAATTTTCAAGCGACAGCTGAAAACTCATCTCTTTCGAAGCTACTTGACTTCATCATCATATAAAAAAAAAAAAAAATTCTCTCTCTTTATTTATTCCTTCTCTTTCTAGCTTGTACTTATTTGAACAATGTCTAGAAACTTGGTATTACAAGCACTTCCTGTATCTGTTTGCCTCTTTAAGAAGAATCGCTTTATGTATCCCCCAATTGTAAGTCGCTTTGGATAAATGTGTCTGCAAAATGACTAAATGTAAATGTAATGTAAAAGGATAAAATTCTCTTTCACTTGCTCCTTTTTGATGGTTACACCACATGACAAGATTAGAGTTTTCTAAACCATATGAAATCATCATGACTATGTATAGTGTGTGTATTTGGTGTATAACAAATGCTGTGCTTAAGTTTTGTCTACTCACAGATGTTGTACTTGTGGGTTGTTCATTAAATTAGATGCCTAAAGAGAGTGACAGTGAGTTAATGATGAGCATAAGTAAGCATTAATGATGAGGATTTAAGATATATTTCTACTGACCATGTTCATGAAACCAGGGTTACTCAGCAAACCGGCCAGTTCGACTCCACCCAAACCCCCTGCCTATAAGCACATGGGCTTTAGCACAACTCTGTTTTTCACAGAGAGACAAAACTGTTATCAGGGTGGTTCTGTGAACTCACGGGGCTGGGCTGCGCTTCCTTCATCTTCTGTTCTGCTATTTGCAGGTTGGCTTTGTAGGTGTCGTTGTCAGGGTCCAGCTCCAGCGCTTTCTTGTAGTAGCTCACAGCCTCCGAGTATTTGTTCAAACTTGCAAGAGCAAGCCTTGTTTTTAAGAAAAGCATAAATAAACGCGACATCAAAATCCATTAATATCAGATTTTTTAAATAAGGGTATTTGGAGGGTTTTTAAAATCAAATTTAAGGCTTTAAGACCTGCATAAATCAAATTAATACAGCATGTCCATTCAGAATCAGAACATGTATCTTATAATCATTAACTTAATTAAACAGGCTGCAGTACATATTCAAGGACTTGATGTTGAATTAAATGCCATACAGTTCATTGAGTAACCAAAATACCAATAATAACTAGGAAAAAAGTTATGCATAATGCATGATAAGACTGAAATACACCAGGACTCTGATTTTGAAATGCCTATGTTTTAGAACTTCCAGTTGTTCATTAAAAGAGATAAGAGATATAATATTTATCCTTACAATAATCTATAAACTTGTGGAAAGTTTAAAATTACCCCATCCTTCCATATGCTTTACTGTAGTTTGGATCGATTCCAATGGCTTGTTCACAGTCTTGAACAGCTCCAGCATAGTTTCCCAGTTTGCTGTAGGCTGCAGCTCTAAAAAATTATTTTAATAATAATATTACTTTTCAAATAATAAAAACAATTCACCAAGAAATGAAACAAATTTAATACAAATACTTTTTAAATCATTCTTGGATAATGCAAATACTACAGCATTACATTTTTTTTTTTCTGATTTAATGAAATGTGCAATTACCTGTTGCAATAGTAGACAGCATTTTGAGGATTAAGCTGGATGGCTTTAGAGTAGAACACAACGGCTGCACTAAAGTTCTCTACCTTCATCTGATCGTTGCCTGCAGGTACATACATGCAACACTTGAGTGAGAGGACCTTATGAAGCATCCTGAAATGGTAAAGGTGCAATGGTCTTACCGTCTGTTTTAAGATGCTCTGCCTCTGCTAACTGCTCCTCTGAAGGTGAACCACTGGATGAATTGGTCTTATTTTGAGGTGTCTGCTACATATAACAATGTCTTAAGAAAAGTCCATTCAACATTATGAATAAACATTTCAAAATGACATGAACAGCTTTTACCTGTTTAGTTGCAGAGGCAAATATCTCTGGCAGAGACGGACTGACTGCTAAACTCTGGTCCCCTACAGAGATGCCAAACGATGTCTCCAGGCACTGGATGGCGACTAGATAAAAGGGTAAATTAGGAATTACCAACCAATAGCATAACAGTGTCCAGCACTGATTTTAGCACTAAGGTTTTACCTTCTAAGCTTTCTTGAGCATCTGATGACAGACTCCCAGAGGACAGCTGATCGTGGAGAAACTGGATGATGGAGAATGCGAGACGCTTTGTGTCTGCCATTCTGTCTTGAGGCTTAAACCTCACCAAATAAATATGTCAAGGAAACCTACGAGACAGGGACAAGTGTTATTATTACCAACGACAACATTATAGAAACAGAGCAGTAGAACAGTATGATAATGGTTTGTAAATCAGAGACACATCAGTTTGGCATTAATGATTCCGAATGTTACAATGTATTTATTCCTGTTCTGTATTTAATACTAAACGTCCACAGTAACTGTGGATATACCAATAACGTTACACGTGATTTAAACGCGAAATAGCAACCAATGTAAGACGGTTACAAATTAACAACCGTCAAATATGTAACCATCGCTGAGAACATGTGCTAAGACGTGAATATGTTCATTGAGTCAAAACAAAGTTATTATGAGAGATGGAACATTCTAGCACAAACTAGCTGTTAGCTCATGCTAACAGTTTCCATTGGTTTGCAACGTAATTCTGTTAGCATTAGCTTCAGTTCGCTCAAGTGATTTAACATAAATCCAAAAGAAGATTTAATGAGGATTGAAAATGAGCTAGCCATCATTCAATGTTTTACTCTAAAATCGTTCAGGCTGTTATTTGGCTCTACAGAATCTAAAAAGTGTGTTTAATACACACTCACCAGCAGTCTCCTCTCAGTGATCTCTCTAGCCAGTAGCGTGAGTGTGACGATTCATGTGCGTGCGCGTGCACGGCTGCCGTAACACGCGTGACGTCACATGTTGGGTTACCGCTCAACTCGTGCAAACTGACTCTGACGTTATGTAATGAAATATTACGTGACAAGCTGCAACCATACATAACTACAAGCAACAATACTGCCAAAAAAGGATTTGGTCACTGTCCCTGTCATTAATGTAAAATGCTAAATGAAAAATTCTACATAAATGCAATTTAGTTGATAAATCTGAATTACACTAGGTATATGAATTGTACACAGTAGGCTATGTAATTAATACAATTATTCAAATAATTGTATGTAATTAGTAAAAGGAATGCAGCAATAGGCCGTGATGAATAATGAATGTTTGAAATGTACATCTGATTTATGGAATTATTAATAACTCCATGAATTATATTAATCATTAAGGTAAAATAGCACAACTCAATATGATTTTGTTTATCAATTTGAGTGTTTTAAATTTTTGATGTATTTATTTATGGATATGGATTTTGGGCACCATTCACTTGCATTACATGGAGAATATCCTGGAATATTTTCCTCCAAAACCATAATTTCTCTTTGTCTGAGGCAAGAATGTAAACCTTACATTCATCATCTAAGCCTTATTTTTGTTTGAATGAGTTTACTTTGTACATTGTGAATTTGGTGTGGATTTGTTGCGGGCGCCATGCTGGCCTACCCATCTGGTGACTCTCAATTTGAGCGAGACGGACTGAGATCCATCAATGTTGGACTTTTTTTTTTTATTATTCAATTAATTTGTGTGACTAATTGTCTACGACCAAGAAATGACATCCCTTCTGTTACTGATGCGTCTCCTTCCACCACTAGCTGAAGGACTTAAGTCTCCAAAAATGAGTGCATGCGATGCTGCTGAAAGACTTGTAATCTTTTATCAGGTAGTGGCATTTCAATAATTTATCGTGTCAACTTCTTAGCTCATGCAGATTGCTCAAAAGTGAATGAGATTGATCATAGGCGTTCCCATCTTTCACTAGCCAATGAGTCAATGTTTAAATAATCACTTTAATGTGTTTTACTGCTGCACATTATGCTTGTCTATTGTTCAGTGTCCTTATCTCAGTCCTCAGGCTGCAGTTTGGAGGAGCATCTCAGCATCAACCAGCGTCAACATTCATACCTTTTTGTTGGATGTCAGAAAAGCAGGATTGACAGCTTTTACATCAACACTAAATAAGCATCTCGTCTCATGCCAGGCAAACTGCTCCTTTGGGGCATTCAGTGAACTTTTCAATGCACATTTTGAGGTTAATTTGTCTAATGATGGTGCACTTGTGAACTTTTACACATCCCTGCAGACAACAGTGTACAACATTAATGTGGGGGAATGAAGGAGTCACCCAGAGTCAGAGACTGCTCCATTAGACAATAACCGAGCATTATGATGTTGGAAGAATGCTGACCTGCATTTATAAATCACTCCTCCATAAACACACAAATATACTGTAGGCCTACAATATAGAGCAAGCATTAACCATGGCCCTACAGCACAATACACTAGGTATGTATCAGTTTATAAAGGTAACACTAGAGGGCAGCACAGTTTTATCTTTCATCAGAAATGTACAGCATAAATGTGGCTTATTTTATTTCATATGCTTAATTTATGTAGGCTATTTGTTTAGTCATAGTGAAATATGTGTTTATAATAATTTTGCTTGTATTAGAATAATATATTGGATCACCATTCTTATTAAACTTGGTGGCCTTTATCTAACAGTTTTGCAAAAGATGTTGTTTTGAAAGCAATTTGGTGTTCTTTCTGTTTGCCTTTCAATTGCCAAGCAATTTCCTGATTTTCTTTTTTCTTCACGATGTCAAATTAAGAGAATTATATTAAGAAAGCCTCAGTCTGTTACACATCAGTCTGTAATTAGGGCCCTGCGACTAAGTCATGATCATGTAAATATTTGAGTTTAATTAGAAACATTAACAATCTCTGTGTTCTTACATAACACATCATAAGTCTCCTCATTGCTTAGTCATGTGCACCATTTTCTGATGGCAGGAGCGTTTGTTTTGTTACGGCTTGCTCTCTGAAAAGCTCAGAATACTTAAAAAGGAAAAAGCTTTAATCTCCTGCCACTCATGAGCCATATTAAGGCAAGAACCAAGCCACTGTGTCACACACAACATTAGTGGTTAAAAATGATGTACTTCTGAATAATTCTGATATGATTTACTCAAAAGTAGATATTAGGTATGATCATCCAAGCTCCTCAAGCTCCAATGATGCTGAGTGCGCAGAGCTTCTGTCTTGAATTTGAACTGAAAAGTGAGTTTGAACTGAAAGTCAGTTAACATCTTGTGAAATAAAAAGCTGTGTTTGTAACAAAAATCATTAAGATGTTTTGATTTAATTTTTGGCCAAAGTACCATAATCCATAATTATGCTTCTTCCAGTGAAAAAGTCCATCCCATGTTGTTCTCTTACCTCTAAATCCACAGACATATGTGACCCTGGACCACAAAACCAATCTTAAGTCGCTGGATAAATCTCAATTTTGAAAAATTGACCCTTATGACTGGTTTTGTGGTCCAGGGTCACATATTTGTTTAGAACTATTTTGGACAGCTTTTCGCTCGTTAACAGTGCTTGATCTGTTCATATTTCTCTCCTGATTCAACATTTTCACTGGAGAAAGCAATATTATGGATAGAGATTTCATATGTTAGCTGGAAGCAACGGTTTGAAGTTAAAATCATCTTTTTTTCTTACAAACATGCAGCTTTTTACTTTATGAGATGTTAATTGAGTATAATGAAGTGACATTTATTTTGTGTGTTCCTCATTCAAAGCTGACGCATGACTTCAAAAGACTTGCAATACAGTGCACATGAATACTTTTCAGATACTTTATGACTTTTTTTTGTATATTCTTCCCCACAGGTAATCACACTTGTGTTGATATTCATACCAACACTGCAGTTGTTTTAATGCTTTTAGCTACAATAGTTTAGCTACAATAGTTCAACAAACAATACATTAAATTGAAGTAAATGTAAGTACTGAGTAACTTACATTTTAGAAAATATTTCCAGTTATTTTGTGTAAGAGCAGAATCGACAGTTCCTCATCTCCGAACAACAAACAGTAGTGGCGTTCCTGAACGAATCATTGTTTTGTTGAGTGAATGATTCAATGACTCACTCATAAAGATGCTTGTCATAAAAAACTCATGTACTTGCGTAACTCTTATTTTAACTAATCTACAACATATTACAATATAAACACCATAAACATTATCATAGGCCTAATTGTAACTGCAGAAAGAATTGCAGGCTATGCTATACAGCTTCCAATCACATACTGTATAGGAGGGTCCACAGAACATGTCATAAAACAACAGCAGCCTCTGTGCGATGCCGTCCCTAATCTTTCTGACAGCCTCACCTCTTGAGCCCACTCTGTAATGGAATCCAGTCATTTGTGGGAGGTGTGAATATTCCTTGAGACGTTTATCACCCTCACAGAGCTCATAGAGAGATCATAACGATAGCAAAGTGCATTTCACAGGAACTCGTAGCTCATAACCCTTTTGCAGCCTTGACAAGAGGCATGTTTCCTGGTAATTTCCTGTGAGAGTTTTACAGACTAAGTTTGTTACAAAGAGATGTCCTCTTTCTAGTAGCCAAGGTTTATTGCTCCCGGTTATGGTTGCCTGTCACGCTTAAGAAATCCCTCTAGTAGCCCGCTTTCCATATTCTTAATCATGCTTTAATTTTGATATCTCAATCTCACCCAAAAAATCAGCAGGTTAACAATCCCAAACTCTCAGCTTCATCAGTAAAAAAAAAAAAAAAAAAAAGTCAAGTGCACAGCAGGGGAATAAAAATAAATAAATAAATAAAAATACATAATACATAATAAATAAATCAAAAATAAAAACGCTGAAAATGTAGTCACACTCATGCCATCCAAGATGAATATGATTGTGTTTCTTCATCAGGTTTTCTTCATCAAATTTAGCATCACTTGTTCACCAATGGATCCTCTGAATGGGTGCCGTCAGAATGAGAGTTCAAACAGCTGATAAAAATATCACAATAATCCACAAATTATCCACACAACTTTGTAAAGCAAAATGTTTTGTGTATGTAGGCTAATGAAAAAAATTAATCAAGGCATTTTAAATTTAATCCGTCACTTCTGGGCAAAATATGAGTCAACAACCAGAATAATAATGCTTCCTCCAGTGAAAAAGTCCATCTTCTGTTGTCCTCTCACATCAAAATCTACCAACATATTTGTTTAGAACTCTTCTGGATTGTTTTCACCTGTTAACAGTGCTTGATCTGTGCATATTTCTCTCCTGATTCAGATTAGATGACCTTTTCACTGAAGGAAGCAATAAAAGGACTCATATTTTAGCTTAGTTAAAAATGTCTTGATGGATTTTTTTTCTTACAAACATGCATCTTTTTACATCACAAGACATTAATTGATGGGCTGGAGTCATGTGGATTACTTGTAGATTATTGTGTTGTTTTTATCAGCTGTTTGGACTCTCATTCTGACGGCACCCATTCACTGCAGAGGATCCAGTGATGAACAAGTAATGTAATGCTCAAATGTGGCCACATTTAACATTTGCTCTGCAATAATTCATATTGAAAAAAAATTCAATTGCAAACTGCATAATCAGGAGTTTCACACAAGGGTGAAAAAGTTACATTTTGCCAAAATTTCTCTAATGTGATTGTGCCTTAAGATTGTCCTTTGTCTGCCTATTTTGCTATTTGTTGTGAGACCAATTGGCCTACTGGTGCAAACTGAAAAGGTTCAATAATTATATCCATCTCTGTTTGACATGATTGACTACGAAATAATTTTGAGACAAAAATAGCAACAGCCATCAGTGATGGATTGAATTATTTTCAATAGAGTGATTTATTTAGACTCCACTGTAGGCCTTGGGCAAGCAAGACCTTGCTATAGGATGTTTGAATTTTGAAACTAATATATTACATATAATTTGGCAGTATTTGTGAATCTTGTATTTACTGTGCCAAAATTCTACATCTGAATTTATGACTAAAATCTCAATGAAAATGTGGCTACCAGAAGTAAGTCTCATTAGTCTGAAGGCATGCCAAATTCCCACTCCTCCCACATTATTCCTCTATGTGAAAGTCTGCTGTGCTTCCTATTGAGACTGATTAGTGTAAATGAATAGAGTGTACGCAGACATCAGTCTGTTTGGCTTTATTAACCACTTAAGCTCAGGGCGTTTTTTGGTATTTTCGCCTCCAAGCTTTCAAATGAACCCATATATGGGCTGATACCATATAAGGAAGGCTATGTAAATGAAGCATAAACATTTTTAACGTCATTTTTTAACTGATTTGTCTGAGGTATTAATAGCGAAAGCTGTCCCAGTGAAAATTCTCAGACTTAAAGCTTATGTTCACTATATGACAATGTCTTATTCTATGTTTTAATATTTGAGCCCCCAAAAAAGTAGATTTTGCAATAAGTAATGCATAAACTGTAGGGGGCGAGTTTTGTTTAAATTGATATACATTTATGCATTTCATTAACTGCAGTATTACTTGTCCAAAACATCCTTGTAATGTTTTTTTGTTTTTTTTGTAATATTTTATCTGTTTGTTTCACAATTGTTTTATTGTATACATTTTGCTGACAAGCCTATATATAATTGGCTATTTAACCCAGTAGCATGACATGTTGTCACAAAAGGTAGACATGTTAAGTGAAGTATACCTTTTCCCTGAAAAAAAAAAAAACAGTTTAAATATTCAGTATTTTTGTAGCTATAAGACTAAGGTATGTTTCTGATATGGAAATGGACTTTCATACATAAACCTACTCTGGGGAATATTAACTGGAGTAAAAAGTGTGACAACTAGCTGCAGTCTGCCCTATATGTGTCACAAAGCAAGGCCAGACACAACAGGTAAATGCAAATCAGGATGGTTTATTGACTGGGTAAGGGGATGACTGGAATAGGTGAGTTAAAGGCAGGTGAGTGTCAACACAGTGAATGGTTCCAGGGTGCTTATCTGAGTTCTGATGGTGAGGATCGGATGCCGGTTACGTTGGAGATCGTGGAACAGTTTCCAAGGAGTCGTTGGAGGATCGCGGGAGGAACAGCAGGTAATTAGTTCTAGGAGAATTTGGCAGAGAGAGTCCAGAGCAGTTCGTAGGAGTGAACGGTAGACCGGACAGTGAGTGACTGTGCTGTGTGTGTATTTGTAGTGTGGCTTGATTGGTGACAGCAGGTGCGGGTGATCAGAACTCAGGTGACTGTGATCGGGTAATTATCCTGGATGGTGACTGAAGTGACTGTGATGAATCCCTGACAATATGTTATAATAAATCTCAAATAATGCAACAAATATCATCTTACATACTTAAAAAATAAACTGCCTTTCAGTCATTTTCATAAAGTTTACTAGACCACTCCAACTAGAAACGCCTGACATGCTTCAAAAGCACAGATCTCTGTGATTTTTGCACTCATAGATCTCAAAGGGACAATTTTTCCTTTTTTTATTTTAGTTTTTGTTTCCTTATAAGACAAGAAGGCTCAAGGGGGAACATTTTTGCAGTTGCTGCCAAACCTAATGGTTTTTGGCAGACATATCCTCCAGACTACGAGGAAAAAACAGTTTTGTGAATTTAGTATTTTGTCATGTTGTTTAGAGCATAATATTTTTGAAAAATAACATTTTTGAAAAATAAAATGTTTGAAAAATTATATTTTATTCATATGTTATGCCATGTCCTCTTTAGAGGACATCGGGACTTTAAAAAGTCCTGTTTTTTTTTTTTAAATAAAAAGACATGAATAGACATGAAAAAGCAAAAAGAGTGGGATTTTTGTTTTAACCAGAAATCAATTTTAATTTTTTTATACCAAACTTTATGTAAAGATGATTCTCAACTATGTTATGAAAGATATTCTTAAAAAACATTTTTCTTTATGCAAAATGTGTGTAAAATGGCCATAAACGAGTTTTTCGATGATATACAATGTATCTATAAACTGTATCTAATTTGCGTATTAATGTGTTTTTGGGGCAACATAGAATGAACAAATAAGTGTAATAATGGGAGTAATAATTAGCAAGATTTTCATAATAATATCTAATATTTAATAGGAATATTGATATATAATTTTTTCTCTATTAATTTGTTGTGTCTCCCAAAATGTGTAATAAACATGCTTTAAGTCCTGGTGTCCTCTACAGTGGACATGTATGAAACTGATGTCCTGTTTCATAACAGGTCATATTTTGATTTGAAACCCCATAACATTTTCCTGAGATGTTGATTTATGACAAACAATTTGTCAATTAGTCAGATTTAAATGATAATTACAAAATATGATCATATTTCCATTAGGGTGTTACATTTGATCACTAAATGAATGTCAGCCATTTTTAAAGACCAAGGAGAGGGAGTGATCATGGTGAAACATCCAATCATTTGGTATCTCTGAAAAGCCCTGAATGTGCTCTGTACAGGACATCCAGATTTAAAACTGTGACATGTAACGTCTCAGAGAAATCGCTAAAACATAATGTCCTCTACAGTGGACAAAACTCCATAGCTGGTAGTCAAGAGGATATTACTGTCTAACCACTTTCATAAACTGCAACAAATCGTGGTCTTTGAATTCATTTTGTTCCCTTTTGATATGGTCTATCATAGTGTTTTACAAAAGCAGTCTGTTCCTAGAGGCATTATTAGTATTTTATAATTGTTTATACATTTTTTTTATAACTAATGATTCGATTTTTGCACCAAATTAAGATTTAGTGCATTTAACAGAACAGGAAAAATGCTGCTTTTCTAAATCAGAATTAATTCAGTTTCAAACGATGTTTCAAAAAGCCACCATACGCTTATGAAAGGCATATTCAAAGAGTTATGTGAGTCTCATCTTCAATAAACAAACAACACAAATGAGTTTTACTGAGTCATTCAGTTGTTTGTGTAGTTCAGTAAATATAAGCCTCTATTCTACCTCAAGGTATTAAAATACCTTATACCAGATATCTTGTATCTCATAAACCTTTTTAGACAAAAGAAATAGTATTGCTTTTGGTGAGATGAACTTTAACCTGAATCCACAGAGGAAGCAGCTAAAAGCATTAAAAGCCTGAAGATGGAGCAGGCTGCACATCTGATGGACTGCTTTGTAGTGTTTAAAAATGGAAACAATTACTATTGTTCAAAGGCCCATCATGCACAAATGGAGGTGAACACCATTCAGATTCCTTTTAACAATGATCAAAGCCATGTTGGCCTCACTCTTATTTTATAGCATGCTTTTATTAATGAAGTAGTAATGACATACTCTGAGGAGCACTTTTTTAAACAGGTCAGACCCTCTTATGTTAGCTTTTGTTCTGTTCTTAAGAAGAAATGGAAATTGTGATTGTCTTTTCTTCCCTAATGTGATGTAGGGCGGGAATTGATTGGATTGTTGTCGTTTGCTAATTGCTGTGATCTTGTGTGACTGACAGGTTGCTGAAGGAGAGGAACTATTGGCCAGTCAATTTTAAATTCATGGTGACTTTAAATGCTTTATTTGAGGGGCTTTGATGCTCTTTGAAGGAACTACATTAGTATTGCTTAAATATGTAGGCAAAAGCACTGACTTCTCTGACATTCTCTGAGGATGAAAGATTCTCAGAGAACACTCAAGCAGAAAGATCTTCAGGTCATTAACGGTGGGGAAACAAAGGGTCTTCTCAGCTTTAGATGAGGTCTACTCAGTGGGACAGTGAACTGTCACTCTTGGCAAGTACAACTTTCCAGCTGTTTTGAGAGAGCATCATCTGAGACCGAACACACTGCCAAGGTCAGAGAGGTCACAGCAGAGGTCAAGACCATTTTAAAAATATTGTTTGCAGACAGCTTTGCTCTTAAGATGATAATGATGATAAAAGCTATGTTGACGGGAGGGATGCTTTCAAAACACTTGGTGCATATCTCACCCTGCAGTGTTTGTGTTACAAACATGAATAATACTGCAAATCATTCAGCTTGTAGAGGAGAGCTTTGCTGTTTTTTGTAAAAGCGTTGAGACTTTTAGGGTCTAGATGATAAAACAGGGGAAAACCCCCTTAAACTTACATTGAAGAAGGGGCCTGAGTCGTTTTCAGGTACCGGAATATCATAGAAACATGGATGTTCCCTGTCCACCCATGCAGAAAAATGTTCTGTGTATTATACTTTTTTTTTTTTTTCTCACAAATAAAATTGTTGGCACCAGATGCTAAAGCTATTTCTTTAAAATAAATATGAGTTCTTGTCCTAACCATCCTGCCAAAACCATGACAACTGACAAACAACAGGATATTTTGTCAATCATTTGAGCTGCGTCCTAAATCGCATCCAGTCTAGTACACTGTAAAAAAAAAATGTAAATACAACAAAAGTTATTGGAGTACACTACCAGTCAAAGGTTTTTGAACAGAAATATTTTTTTATGTTTTTTAAAGAATTCTCTACTGCTCACCAAGCATTTATTATTCTGCATTTATTTGATCCAAAGTACAGCAAAAGCAGTAATATTGTGAAATATTTTTACTATTTAAAATAACTGCTTTCTATTTGAATATATTGATTTTCAGCATCATTACTCCAGTCTTCATTGTTACATGATCCCTCAGAAATCATTCTAATATTCTGATTTGCTGCTCAAAATACATTTATTATTATTAATATTTAAAACAGTTGAGCACATTTTTTCAGGATCTGTTGATGAATAGAAAGATCCAAAGATCAGCATTTATCTGAAATAAAAAGCGTTTGTAACATTATACACTATACCATTCAAAAGGGGGGGGGGTTATAGAAATTAATACTTTTATTTAGCAAGAATGATTTAAATTGATCAAAAGTGGTGATAAAGACATTTATAATGTTACAAAAGATTTCTATTTCAGATAAATGCTGTTCTTCTAAACTTTCTATTCATCAAAGAAACCTGAATAAAACTATTCAGCTGTTTTCAACATAATAATAAATGTTTTTTGAGCAGCAAATCAGAATATTAGAATGATTTCTCAAGGATCGTGTTACACTAAAGACTGGAGTAATGATGCTAAAAATCAGCTTTGAAATCACAGGAATAAATTACATTTTAAAATATATTAAAATAGAAAGCAGTTATTTTAAATAGTAAAAATATTTCACAATATTACTGCTTTTGCTGTATTTTTGATCAAATAAATGCAGGCTTGGTGAGCAGAAGAGAATTCTTTAAAAAACATTAAAAATCGTATTGCTCAAAAACTTTTGACTGGTAGTGTCTTTCTGCTTAAAAAAATTGTTTTCTATTTCTGCAGTCTTGAATTTGGTAACCCCTCCCACTGAAATCTCATTGGTCCAAAATCTTGCTCCTCAAAGCTGTGCAATGAACAGCAAAAATCTTGTGATTGGCTGTGACTGTGTCACATTGCGCAATATTTCTGCTTTCATTGAAGACAAATTGCTTGTCGTTGGAATCTTATCATATTGCGCCTGATTAGGTCATGATGAAATGGATTAACAATCCCACAGTTATGATTTGTTTACATTTCCCAAACTTTTAAAGAAAGTTGGTGCCAACATTTGGCCAAGGAATGATGGATATATATTTATTGTTCCAAGTTCCATTATCAAAGTGATTAGGTTACTAAAATGAGGTCAGCTAAAAAAAATAAAGCCTATCATTTTTGAGCAAGAGTTCCCAAAACCATAAAAGAAAAAGAAAAAACACACATTTAAGGTAATGTCTCTATTACATAAACTCAGTTGAACTGTCAAAAAAAATGTATGGATTATCCTATGTCTCTATTAAATATATATACAATATCCATCACTGTAAATGTCCCAAGAACAGCTTGAGTCCAGACAGACTGTAGATCAACACACACAAACACTCCTCTCTTAGAGGCCAGCAAGAGGAACGAATGGAAGATCCAGAGAGAAAGTCTTGTGTGATGGAAAGTGATGGATTTAATTCATTAAAATTAAAGAATGTGAGAAAAAAATTAGCAAATCACTGAGCAACCAACCTCATTAGAGCGTGAGATTGAAGTAGGACAGTATACAGCGTTGATGCAAATGAAGCAGCAAGAGTTGTGTAAACAGACAGGCTGACCATCTGAATACCCACATTCATATCGGTGAAGCGACCATTAAGTCACAATAGATTTGCTTTCTGCTTTCGTGCTTCTGAATCTACACACAATTTCATGCAAAACAGCCACTGAACACTAACTAGTACAATCATCTTGGTTGTGTTCATGTGCAAATGTTTTTCTCCTATCAGAGAGACGTAACATAGTTCAGAGAATACACAATGATACTTAAACCTCTCAAGTTTTTGCCCTGTGTTTGAACACTCTGAATAGTAAAGCATGAAACTCAATTACAGAGTCTTGCTTGTCACAATGCACTGCTGATGGGCAGCCTGTAGCCAGCAATGCGGAAATGATCTCCTGCACACTAGAGACTTAGATGAAAGCAATCAAGTTTGCCAAAGTCATTAAATGTCGAATTTACGATCAGTCCTGCTCATTATGTACACACTGATTGGATTGCAAGCATGCTACCATCTAGATCTGGGAGGGGGTGGAAGATAAAACATCAAGATATACTATATATATATATATATATACAAAAAAATTATAATAATAAACTTTGTCATTACAGCAGATGTACTACAGGTAACATATTAGGCTAATATGTTGCTGAATATTGCTGTGGACAATAGGGGGCCTGTGAAGTTTGGCCTGTGACCAAACTGTGTAGATACATTTTTGTGGATCAATAAATTGTTAAATAGTTTTTTTCTTCTTCATCCCATAGAACTGTACTATTTCTCCTTTTATGCCTTATTTTTTTTTTTTTTTTTTTGACCTTGTAATGTTTTATCAAAATGTCATAACTGGATCTTCCAGTGAAAATGACAGAATTCTCCAATCACTGAATCTGCTTAAACTCCGCCCCTTCAATCTCACATTCATCTGCCTCTTTCTCAACATCCAATCAACAACCGACGCAAAAAAAAAAACATAAGTCCCTGCCCCACAATTTTCGTTGTGACTTTAACTATCTGAGTCTGGAATACACTTTCATGTAGATTCTACTAAACATATCTATATCAAAAAGTAGCAGCTTTAAAGAACCAGTCAGCTTCCATCAGGATTATTAACTGTAATCAAAAGCCTACAAAAGCAACTAAATCCATACAGTGTTTGAGCTGGAAGGGGAAAAAACAGAGAGTCTTGATTTGTTATTTACCTGAACTCAGTGAACATGCATTATTCCTTTATGACAGAACTGAATCTTCCATCCCTGTTTTCCCCCTGAAATAGTCTATAGTAAATAGACCTAGGTTTTATGTGGATGCTTCAGACAGTAATGGCATTGGAGAGACGTGCTGTCCAGCACAGACACAGTGAATTCTGGGCACGCAACCCACTGGGGCTCTTGTGCGGCACACAAATGGATGAACTGGCAAGACATTTTGTCAGGGCCTTTCTTTCAAAGAGAATACAATAAGCCCATTGATGTGATGCCTCTGAAACCCAGTAGGTCGAGCAATGTCTCACCTCAGCCTTCTGTGCAGGTTAGGAACATGTGTCTGTCTGCTGTTCAAGGGTAAACAATATGCCTGTTTTCAACATTATTACGGGTTATGTTATTCTTGATGCTTCTCCAATATCACATCACATCAGTTCTCATTTTGATCATTTGTTGCCGTTGGTTACTAGAATAGCCATTGCATTGAATAATACTGTATGCTGAGAAGTGATTCAGTGTGGGAGAATGGTAGTGTTTTTAATGCCATGTTAGAAGTTTGAGAAATAGAAATTGTCAAATTAATTTAACTTGTTGGTGGGCATAACCTGTAATCTCATTTTTCTCAAATGATCACAAGTGTTTTATATTACACAGTCGTGTTTCCTGCAGTGGAAGCAAAAACAACAAAACCTATGTAGTCTGATTCATGAGCAAATTACTCCTATGAATCAGTTTCTTTAATCATGAATTGTTGAAAAAGATTTAGCAATAAACAATTTCAGTCTGGTAAATCACTTTGACAAGTCCTTTACTGAATGAACTCAATGAATTAATAATTTTGATTCACTTACTGAATTTATTGATTTATTCATTCTTATATCGTAATACAATAAATTTGATATAGACCCTAATCAATGTAATAATATGACAAAGAAAATAAAATGATAAATAAAAGAGAACAAATTTAAAAAAATAATAAAAATTATTAGAGTCATGAAAAATAATTTCATGACTCTAATAATGTCATGTGGTGTAACCATTAAGTTAAAATAAAAGTTATTTTTCAAGGTATTTCAAACTTTTTACAAATTAATATCATGTTTTTGTGGGGTTGGCACTGTCATGGATACAAGCCCATGAAAGAGACAAGGATGAGATAGTAAATAGCACAAGAACTTTATTAAACCGACATAATAATCCAAACCATATAAGGCAATATAACCATGTGCATGCACAAACAACACCAGACAAAGAACTGAAGAAACTGAAGGACATAAATACACATGCTAACAAACTAAAAAGCCAACAGGTGTGATACTAACCCAATGAATCGCCATAGCAACAAATGATGGGAAAACAGGACAAAGGAAGCAAGAAAACCAAAGAGAGGCAAACTAAGAGTCACTGAAAATTCAACCAACACCAAAACACAAAAATGTGAGAGTCACACATGACAATTTACATTTGATATTATATTTTTAGAGACTCATTTACTTTGACACACATGCAGTGCCTATTGTTGATACTGTTGATATTGTTGATTGTACTGTTGATAAATTCATAGTTCTATGCAAAAAAAAGAAGAAGCTTCCTTAAGCTCTTATCCAAGTCTGGTGCATTTAAGCAATGCATTTTATCAGTAGGTGAGTTCACTGGGAATTTAACCCATTACTTGGGTTGCTAACACTATATAAATTGAGTTAGAGAGTGCTATTTATTCTCTTTTATACTCACTGGCAAATAAAAAGCAGGATATAGAGAGCAAATTTTGCTTTGCCATGATATACTATGCACAAATGAATGAATAATGCATGAACTGAGTAACAAGTCCTAAATAGGCCTACTAATTCATCATTAAATGTCAAAGTCTTACCAATTGTCAGAGTAACACCATTGCTTGCTGAATTTGTCAGCAACATATTTTTTTCTAAGACACCTCAAACATGAAATTGTCAAGCATGAATAGCTGGCAGAATGTTGATAAGACTGACACTAATGTCCTCAGGAGAATCATCTTTAATGGATTTCAGTTGAGACGGAAAAAGCCATTATATCTAAATATTAAAAATGTCATCTTCTATGTCCACTATAATAACACATTTCCCATGAACACAACAGCTGACCAGGGTGGAGACAGTGTGCTGTTTTGTGTCACACTTCTATCCTGGGAGTTAAGTTAATCAATCAGATACATGATTAGAAGGCATCTCTTCTCATTCCCATCTAACTTCCACTGCCGTCTCAGGGGACATACAGCATTCACGTCTGATCTCTTGTGTAGCTTTAGTCTGATTTGAATTATAATGAAAATACAGACTAGAAGTTAACCTTTTAGACCGGCTTCTGCACTTCTGACAATAAAACAGTGATGCAGTTTAGTCATTAGCTGGTTTCAAACATTAAACACTGTAAATTCCCGTAAAATGACCAGATTCACTTTTCTGTTAAATACACAAATATGCTGTTCACACAAGCAATGGTGTTCCATCTTTTTACTGTTAAGGTACCATTCACACATCAGTACCAAAATATCGGTAAACTTTGTGATGTCAATCAACAGAAATGTCCTTTAAACACTGCACTGTTTTCTTCATATGTCCAAATGAGAAGAAGCGGTTTGGGGTGTGTTAACACTTAGTTTGGTTCTCTAGTTTTTCTGGTCCAGACCGAAAAAGAAAATGATAAATTTAGTCCTGGTTCGCATTTATGCTGTCATTTTTAACACCAAACCTAAAGACACACACACACACACACAAAAAAAGGTATAAAGATAAGTTCACAACCTGATTAGACAGCTTTTATGATGTATTTTTTGCTACGAACATCATTTTATTTTACTTTACTAATTATTTACGAATTAACAACTTATCAAATCCCAAAATTGAATAAATGCACTCATTGTTTGTACATATAGTGGTATTTTTACCAGATGAGAGCTTATAAAATGTGTAACAGAGTCAAAACAGCATCAGAAATTGATCTGCTACAAGAAGACAGCAGTTCTGATGCCTGTGCTGAACTGTAATGGGTTTTGGTTTGTTTAGATGTCTTTGGCCCATATTGCATTCATATTTCAGTCGACTGCATCATAGTTCATCTCCTCCGAACACCAAGGTTTGGATGGCAGCATTCACACTTATTTGAATAAACCACACTAACTGAGCAATCACACCAGAGTTTGTTTTAATCTTAGCAAATCTGCAAAGTGTGAACACAGCCTTAGTTTCACTAAAGTTTCATCTGTCTAATCCGACAGCATTTTTTTTTTTTTTTGACTTCTCAGTGACAGGCACGAGAAGCTGATAAAGCAAAATGTCCATCTAGAACATGTTTACAAAGAAAAATAATTAAAATCATTAAACAGTGTGTAGTAATCAGTGTAAGAACTGTATGACTTGCTCAGCCAACAAACTGCAGAACTAACTGATGGGGCCCTATCATACACCCGGCGCAATGCGGCGCAAGTGTTTTTGCTAGTTTTAGCCCGAGCAAGTTCTCATTTTCCCGTCCTGCACCTCGTTGTTTAAATAGCAAATGCATTTGCGCCCATTTATGCGCCCATGGGCGTGCTGGTCTAAAAAAGAGGTGTGTTCGGGCGCATTGTTGGCGCGTTGCTATTTTGAGGAACTGAAAGTAGACTGCGCCATAGACCAACTCAAACCTGGTTTAAAGTCTGGCGCAATATTTTTTCTTTGTTATTTAAAGAGCGCGTTAGCACAACGTGCGTACACTTTGCTTATTACAGCACACAAACATTTTTAAAAATGAAAAATTACATTCCGCCATGTAAATAGCGAACCCGCCATGGCGCGAGCGCTACACTTTGCTTATTACAGCACACAAACATTTAAAAAAAAGAAAAATTACATTCCGCCATGTAAATAGCGAACCCGCCATGGCGCGAGCGCAACTGGCTTTTAAAGGGGATGGGAGATGAGACTCTGATTGGTTTATTGCACATTACGCCCAAAAAACACCCATTACTCATTAAGAGAACAGGGACAACCCGTTTAGACCATGCGCCCAACTAGCAAAAGTGGATTCGGACATGCCCTGAGTGCACCTGCGCCGTGCGCTTTAGACCATGTGCTTAGATCGTTAAAATAGGACCCTTGCAGTCCAAAGTGAAGACTGACTATTAATGCATAAACAACACGTCAATGTGGTTAATAGTGTTTGGTTAAATTTCAGTTGAAGTTCAGTGGTTTCATGCTCTCAACAATAAATATTTCACATTGCACATTGTGATTGGCACAAACAATGTTTATTCTCATTGCGAATGATCCCATAATTAATATTTTTGTAGTTTTGTTCCTTGTTTTTTGAGGATAAGGGCATGTCATGGTCACACACCTGCTCTTGTTGGCATCTAGATTTTACCAGTTTGATTGAATGCTTGACCTTTGACATGAACAACAAAGGATATGGGAAGCCTTTTCTGCTTGCTTTAAAATGTTTATAAGCCTATTAATTTTGCTGTTCCATTTATGCACAATAAATGTTACTATTTACATTTGCATTGTTCCCTGCTATCTGCGATCCTATCAGATTCATTTCTGGGTTGCAACCCACCAGTTGAGAGTCACTTGACCTTTTTTTTGCTTTATCATTCAGTAATACATTCCAGAGGATATGTCCATCTTTTCTGTTTTGAAGCAGCCAGGTGGATTCAGTCTCTTCATTAATAGGCATAACTCAGTCCTTCCTCTCATCCTAAAATTACTATTCATGGATGGAAATGTCAATTTCAGACTATCAATAGGTCTGGCACCGCTGAAGATGTTTATTATGATGCATGGTTTCCCATCTGACAGATGATTGGTTGAGCCTGGGTTGTCTCCAGAACTTCTCCATCGGGAAATGACTTATCATTTCATGCAAGGGAACATATGGGATAGATTGCTTTTGTTGCTAGAATGCCGAGCTGCAATGTTAATGAAAGCAGTCCTCTAACACAATACACTAGACTAAAATAATGTTCAAGCCAAGTACTCTTAGCCTGTAGTCATCTAGAGTATCCATGTAACTTTCTTCAGTTAAACAAGGAAAAAACTGAAGTCATTGCATTTGTAAACAAAGATGAAGTTCTCAAGGTGAATGCATACCTTGACTCTAGGGGTCTAACAACCAAAACTCAAGTCAGGAATCTTGGTGTGATTCTGGAGACAGACCTTAGTTTCAGTAGTCATGTCAAAGCAGTAACTAAATCAGCATACTATCATCTAAAAAACATTGCAAGAATTAGATGTTTTGTTTCCAGTCAAGACTTGGAGAAACTTGCTCATGCCTTTATCACCAGCAGGGTGGACTTCACAAGAAGACCATTAGACATTAGACAGCTGCAGCTCATCCAGAACGCTGCTGCCAGAATTCTGACTAGAACCAGAAAGTCTGAGCATATCACGCCAGTCCTCAGGTTCTTACACTGGCTTCCACTTATATTTAGGATTGATTTTAAAGTACTTTTACTCATTTATAAATAACTAAATATGTTCACTGACTATAAACCTAACAGACCACTCCGATCATTAGGATTGAGTCAGTTAGAAATACCAAGGGTTCACACAAAACAAGGGGAGTCTGCTTTTAGTTATTATGCTGCCCGCAGTTGGAATCAGCTTCCAGAAGAGATCAGATGTGCTAAAACATTAGTCACATTTAAATGCAGACTCAAAACTCATCTGTTTAGCTGTGCATTTATTGAATGAGCACTGTGCAATGTCCGTGTCACGGTCACTCGGGGAGGAAGGAAGTTTATTTAATTCAAATAAACAAAGGGATACAAAACACTGAAACTTCAGGAATGACATTTAACAGCAGACGGGAAACACGGGGTTTAAATGCACAGAAACTAAAGGGACACACCTGGGAACAATGAGAGTCTGACATAACGCCCCCCTCCGGAAGGCGTGTCCTCACGCCACACAACATCAACGGGGAGGGAGGGAGGGGGGGCACCTTGGAGGTCCCTCAGGACAGACTCATATGGAACTGAGACGCCTCCAAGGCAGTACCAGATCCGGGCACCATGGTGGAGCAGGCAGCTCGGGAAGCCATGGCGGATCAGGGAGCCCGGGGAACCATGGCGGAGCCGGGAGCTCAGGAGGCCATGGTGGAGCAGACAGTTCGGGAGGCCATGGCGGAGCAGAGAGCTCGGGAGGCCATGGCGGTGCAGGGAGCTCGGGAGGCCATGGCGGTGCAGGGAGCTTGGGAGGCCATGGCGGTGCAGGGAGCTTTGGAGGCCATGGTGGCTCTGCCCCGGGCCCCAGCCTCTACAACCGGAGCCCTACACCCTAAACTGGGAATCAGGAGCCCTCCCTGGGCTTAACTGGGGGCCAGGATCCCTCCCTGGGCTAAATGGGGAATCAGGAGCCCTCCCTGGGCTAAATGAGGAATCAGGAGCCCGCCCTGGGCTAAACTGGGAATCAGGAGCCCTCCCTGGGCTTAACTGGGAATCAGGAGCCCTCCCTGGGCTTAACTGGGGGCCGGGAGCCCTCCCTGGGCTAAACGGGGAATCAGGAGCCCGTCCTGGGCTTAACTGGAGATCAGGAGCCCTCTGCCTGGGCTAAATGGGGAATCAGGAGCCCTTCCTGGGCTGAACTGGGGATCAGGAGCCCGTCCTGGGCTAAACAGGAAATCAGGAGCCCTTCCTGGGCTGAACTGGGGATCAGGAGCCCATCCTGGGCTAAACGGGAAATCAGGAGCCCTTCCTGGGCTAAACTGGGAATCAGGAGCCCTCCCTGG
>NW_015555778.1:1765090-1767405 GCF_001515605.1 Sinocyclocheilus anshuiensis | reverse complement strand
CCGACACTGGAGCGAGCTCTGGGGCTCGAGCCGACACTGGAGCGAACTCTGGGGCTCGAGCCGACACTGACCGGGCTTGGGTCAATGGCGGCCGGCAGGCTTGACAACGGCGCGGCCAGTAGGCCTATCTTCGGAGCGGCCGGCGGGCTTGAGAGCGTCTTCGGAGCGGCGAAACGTGCGGTGGTTTCCATGCCGCGGGGAAAACAAGGAAAACAAAAAACTTTCAAAATAGAAATAAAACGGGGAAAAGGGGCACCGCTTAATATTTTGTCAGGTCTACTGTTCTGTCATGGTCACTCGGGGAGGAAGGAACGAGGAGACGCAGGAGACGGCGAGCCTGCAGAACTCCCAGGAATACTCAACAAAGGGGAGATCCAGACGAGCTAGGGCGGTGAACCGAGCGGCAACGTCCATCGCCGCGGAGGAAACCAAAAAACTTTTCAAAAACCAAAAAAATGTAAATGGGGAGAAGGGCGCCGCTTACTTTTTCTTTAGGTCTGCTGTTCTGTTACGGTCACTCAGGGAGGAAGGAACGAGGAGACGCAGGAGAACACTTCAACTAGAATTTAATTCAAATAACCAAAGGGATACAAAATACTGGAACTTCAGGGATGACATTTAACAGCAGACGGGAAACACTAGGAAACACAGGGTTTAAATGCACAGAAACTAAAGGGACAAACCTGGGAACAATACAAACTAAACAAGGAACACCTGGACTCAAATTAGAAACAATCAGGGAGCAGGAACAGGAAGAATACCAAATATGGGCAAGGAAGGCACATCGGGAGCAAAACACACACACAGACAGAAACTGAACTGATTGCACTATATTTTATGTATAATCATTTTCTATTCTTAACTGTTTTCAATTCATTTTAAACCTCTTAAATTTTTTAATCATTTTCAAAGTGTTTAAATTCCTTGTTTTATTGTTGTAATTATTTTTTTATTATTATTATTATTTTCTTTTCTTTTATGTAAAGCACCTTGAATTACCATTGTGTATGAAATGTGCTATATAAATAAACTTGCCTTGCCTTGCCTTGTAAGACGACAACTACAATCAATATCGTTCAGTTGTGCCAACGTAAGTGATGATGTGATTTGCATGTAGTTAACATGTTGTACTTGACTTCCGATGGTTTTGGCACCGTTTTAGACATATTACATCAAGCTGAAGTGTAAATAAATGGTAGATATTTCATTGTCTGTGTAAGGAGAACGGCACTATATGGTACAAGTTTGTTCCAGAGATTTCATCTGTGCCTGACTCTGTTTTTGGGCAGAACTTTTCACACCTCACACTTTGGAATCCTTTCATTGTTTTCATTAATACCTTACAAATGGTCTATAACCCACCCAGAGAGAAATATACGCTGTTATAATGCACATTTCATGGCTGCGTCGATGGTACATTGAAGCTCTCTTTAAATGAAAAGTGCAACAGGAAAATAAATAAAGCATTTTTAAACAATGTAAATGATGTTTCTGTTGCCAGAGAGTTTTGGATCTGAGCAAATGGGCCTCCAACTTCACTGAAGTTTTAAAGACCACAGCTGGCAACTTGCTTCAAACAAACTTCACATTTCAGTGATTAATCAAAACAAAAGGCACTGCACATGCTGTCTAGACATATATGTATATTAACACCTAAACCTTTTATGGTGTTAGTTTTACAACCGAACTCTAATTGGTCTAATAATATTGGTCATTATAAGTTTCCAATGACTAAACTTGAGGTAAAATTACATTTAAAAAATATATTAAAGATCTTCATTCTTCATAAACATTAAGATAGGCCACGAATCCAGCCTGGTAATCTGGGATGGTTCAGACTCAGAGGCATAACCCTTACGAAAAAGAAGTTTATTCAAGTGTGCTATTAGTATACTTCTTTTAAACTAAAAATAGGAAAGTATACTTTTAGTCTACTTTTTATGTACTTCTCAGAAATGGGCTTTATGTACTTCTCAGAAATATTCTTAAAATGACATTTAAGTATACTTGACTTATACTTAGAAAAAGTCTAAATATATTTGAGCTATACTTGTGTTCCTAGAATCTGTGTTTTCATTGTTAAACTGTAGAGGGCGCTAGTACACATCTTCTCTACAGAATTTCCAAAAAACACAAGTGAAGAAGAAACCGAAACAACAGACGCTTCCACATGTATTCTAACACGATCATCAGACATAAAACGGTATCAAAACTATGTAACATTATGGAATAAAATGTCGACCAATGAAGAGGTAATACTGACTGTCAAGCTTTGGGGTGTTGATCGACTCTATCTACGTTTTGATTATCATTCT
>NW_015555778.1:1764224-1764974 GCF_001515605.1 Sinocyclocheilus anshuiensis | reverse complement strand
ACTTTTTATGTACTTCTCAGAAATATACTTAAAATGGCATTTAAGTATACTTGACTTATACTTAGAAAAAGTCTAAATATATTTGAGCTATACTTGTGTTCCTAGAATCTGTGTTTTCATTGTTAAACTGTAGAGGGCGCTAGTACACATCTTCTCTACAGAATTTCCAAAAAACACAAGTGAAGAAGAAACCGAAACAACAGACGCTTCCACATGTATTCTAACACGATCATCAGACATAAAACGGTATCAAAACTATGTAACATTATGGAATAAAATGTCGACCAATGAAGAGGTAATACTGACTGTCAAGCTTTGGGGTGTTGATCGACTCTATCTACGTTTTGATTATCATTCTGAATCCAATTCATAGTCTTTTTTCAGCTTTTTGTTCAAAATGTTGTTTATTTCTTTATTTTTTATTTATGAAACTTATCCACATTCAAGTGTTTAAAAAACAATGCATGAAGCTAGAATAAAATGTTTTTGTTTACAGGCAGATATCCTGTTCTTTTGATGTTTTGTATGTTCAGATATTCATGTAACAAAATATATACAAATTAATACCTAAATAGGGACGTAGTAGTATACTTAAAGTATGATGTAAAGTTCACTTAAAGAAAACTTACGAGTATACTTGCAGTATAAAACTACTAAACTAGTAGTTTACTAAGATTATACTTCAGTGTACTAAAAATGCTACTACAAGTATTTTATTAGTAAACTATCAGTATACCTATAAGTTCACTT
>NW_015555778.1:1746164-1763286 GCF_001515605.1 Sinocyclocheilus anshuiensis | reverse complement strand
GAGTATACTTGCAGTATAAAACTACTAAACTAGTAGTTTACTAAGATTATACTTCAGTGTACTAAAAATGCTACTACAAGTATTTTATTAGTAAACTATCAGTATACCTATAAGTTCACTTTTAGTATAGTTGCAGTACAAACTAAACATTTTGATGTAAACTAGTTGTGTACTCGAAGTTTACTACTGTTATACTTAAAGTATACTTAAAAGTATACTTTTATATACTAGAAAGTGGGCGAATTTAGTCCCAAGGAGTATTTAAATAGTACACTTAGAAGTATACTACTAGTACACTGATATTTGTATACTTACTACATAAAGTATACTTAAAAATATACTTGAACTTTACTTAAGTATACTTACTAAAATAAACTTGAAGTATACTGCTTTTTGGTAAGGGCAGTCTGTAACTGTACTGTAAACATCCTGTGAATGGTGGAGGTTTGGTCTGTTCTTTGATGCAGGAATATACTTATAGCACTAGGGTTTAGCCAACACAATCACAGCTTGTAACTATTTAATATTTTGGCTAATTAGTGACAAATTTGTATTTGTCTGCTTTCGTGAAATATGTTCATGCCCCAGTGACGGTTATGTTTAGGAGTGGGGTTACCCTAGTAAAAAAGTAATATATTTAAAATACATTTATTTCATACTAAGTATAGTTCAAATCTATTGACATATTTACTGACATGTCGCTCAAGACTTACTGATATAAATATTATAATTAAACTTTATTTGGAGTACTACTTGTGCACAATGTACATTTCTTAATATTACGCCTAAAATGTGTTTTAATGTCACTGTTGATGAGAATTGTATGATCTTTATAATATCAGTCTTTAAATGCAAGATATTTAAAGTGTACCTAGAGTATACTTGCAATAGTTCCACTTTAGCACAATCAAATATACTTCAGTGAATCTTTAGTTGGACCTCAGCACTACTTCTGCACTAGTTGTGCCAATTTAGCAGACTATAAGTAAACCAGTTTAGTATACTAAAAGTTTTGTATTAAGTAAATAAATATGTAAATCTATTTGTATACGTAGCATGAAATAAATGTATTTCAAATACATTTTAGTATGATTATTTTTCACTAGGGTAGTGACCCTCATGCTTTTTTTTTCTTCAAAAAAAACGTACGTTTTTGAATGATCCACATCATATAAATTCTTACAAAATCATCATCTCATAATTTTTTTTTTTTTTGTGAGATCGGGCCAAGTGTAATTTGACAATCCCTCAACATGCTGCAATAAATCACTGAGATCTGTATGGATTGTGTTGAAGTGAGTTTTGAACAAGGGTTTCACAGATTCCCAGACTTAGCATCTCATAATGAGGTGCTTTCAGGTGCTTTTTTAAACTTAAAGGGATAGTTCACCCAAAATTAAAATTCATTCAAATTTATCCATATTATTCACTGTCCTTATTTATAGCCTCATATTGTTCCAATCCCATAAGATCTTCAAAACACAAATGAAGATATTTTTAATGAAATCTCAGAGGTTGATGCTTTAACACATGATGCAATTATATTATATTATATTATACATGATGCAATTATATTATATTATATTATATTATATTATATTATATTATATTATATTATATTATATTACTTTCATTATACTTTCATTTTACAATTTCTTTTCCTAATTTTCATTACCAACATGCAAAAATAAATGTTTTCTCTTGACTAGCATTATGAGGTTTTTCATGTGCAGAGTGAAGCAATGTTCAATTTCAGAAAGTTTGCAACAGTTTCTCAGCCAATAACAATTCTGAAGGCTGCTATTATAAATTTTGCAATGTGATGTGGTTTAGAAATGTAGAAATCTGACAGAGGAAGCATTACATCTGAAATAGAAAATAAGCACAAAGTGTAACATATCCAATTTCATGTACCCATCTATTTGTGATGACTTTAAAAGCTGTCATTACCTGTCCGTATTCTATGTGTGTGTCACAGTTGGTGTGTGATCTGTGTATGTGCAGGCCATTAGCTGCATCCTGTGTGGAGAATAACAAACAGTGACAAACAAGACCTCTCCACATCATCACTCAGTGGGTCACTGGATGGATCCTGTTACGTGGTGAGACAGTCAGGGCCATCACTGCATTCAGTGGTGAGAATCAATCAGTAGAGAGATATTAAAGCAATGTGTTAAAAAGGCTTAAATATTGCAGGGACAGGATCTAAATTTATAGTTAGTTCAACTAAAAATGAAAATTCTGTCATCATTTTTCTAACCTCTGACTGTCCCATTGACTGCCAAGTAAATAACACTGTCAAGGTCCAGAAAAGTATGAAAGACATCGTCAAAATAGTCCATCTGCCATCAGTGGCTCAATCTGAATTTTATGAAGTGACAAGAATACTTTTTGTATGTAAAGAAAACGGGATAGTTCACCCAAAAATGAAAATTCTGTCATTAATTACTCAACCTCATGTCGTTCCAAACCCGGAAGACCTTCGTTCATCTTCAGAACACAAATTAAGTTATTTTTGATGCATTCCGAGAGCTCTCTGCCCCTCCCATAGACAGCAAGGATCCTACCACGATCACAGTCCAGAAACGTAGTAAGGACATTGTTAAAATACTCCATGAGACATCAAGAGTTCAACTGTAATTTTTTGAAGCTACGAGAATACTTTTTGTGCGCAAAGAAAACAAAAATAACGACTTTATTCAACAGTTCGTCTCCTCCGTGTCACCGTAGCGCGATTTTGGAGAGTATCCACTGAACATAAACTGCATATGCTGTTCTACTTGTGTGTGTCAGCTGTGTGGCTGCCATCAGTGGTTCAATCTGAATTTTATGAAGCGACGAGAATACATTTTGTACGCAAAGAAAACAAAAATAACGATTTTATTCAACAATTCATTTTGGAGAGTATCCACTGAATGCAAACTGCGTATGCTGTTCTACTTGTATGTGTCAGCCGCACCACACGCTGTTTTTGTTCAAATCAAAGCATAAATAAACGTAGAAAATGTATCCGTGTGGTGCGGCTGACACATACAAGTAGAACAGCATACGCAGTTTGCGTTCAGTGGATACTCTCCAAAATCGCGCTACGGTGACGCGGAGGAGACGAATTGTTGAATAAAGTCGTTATTTTTGTTTTCTTTGCGTACAAAAAGTATACTCGTTGCTTCATAAAATTCAGATTGAACCACTGATGGCAGATGGACTATTTTGACGATGTCTTTCATACTTTTCTGGGCCTTGACAGTGTTATTTACTTGGCAGTCAGTGGGACAGTCACAAGCCTCCCGGTTTTCATCCAAAATATCTTAAATTGTGCTCCGAAGACGAACAAAGCTTTTACGGGTTTGGAACGACATGGGGGTGATTAATAAGTGATTAATGACAACATTTTTATTTTGGGGTGGAGTAACACTTTAATAGAGAAGTAATGAATTAAAGATCAGTGTTATAGGTTACAAATAGCGTAGTGTGACAGAAGATATGATTTGTGAAAGTAATAGTCAGAGGCTCTATAACAATAAGATTAATATCTTCTGGTCCTTATTATAATTAAAACTGCCCAATGATTGATGGCAGTCATTTGTGCTGTTGGAGTCCTCATCTATCTTGAAAAGTGCTATTCAAGTTGACCACATCTGTAGTCAAATATAATAAAGGAGTAAAATACTGTCAGGGAGAGTCCAGCCTCGTCAGGCCCAATCATCTCACACACCCGTTCACAATCACTGGAGTACTAATCAGCCGCACCTGTCACCACCTCATCAGCACCAGCTTAAATGCACAGTCACTGCAGTCACACTTCGTCTGGTCTTGAGTTCACTACGCTACTCCTTACCTGACTCACTGAACCCGGACTCCATCCTGATACCTTCCTGTCTCTGTGCCACCCTCTTCAGCCCGATCCACAAAGGAACCCGTCATCACGTGAGCCCGATCCCTTCCATTCCATAGACTGTTGCTCTAACCCGTTTGCTCTCCATATCTCTCTCTCTCTCCCAGCACCTGTTCAATAAAGCTCTCTGTTTACTTTACCTCTCCGTCCCTGGTCTCCTTCTGTACTGTGACAGAAGACCAGACCACAACTTACCCACTTTATGGAGCCACAACCACCGAACCCCCCATCACTGGAGGATTTAATCCACGCCATCCGTACGCCCGTTGTATCTGCCTCCCACAGTCCCATGGCACGGCCCGCTATCTTCTCCGGTGAGGCGGCGGATTGTGGTGGCTTCTTATTACAATGTTCCTTATACTTCGAGATGCAGTAACTAGCCTTTCCCAATGACCACGCCAAGGTGGCCTTCATGATATCTCATCTCGCCGGCCGCGCTCTTCACTGGGCCCAGTCTATGTGGGAAAGTAACAGTCAGGCCCTTCGCACTCTATCTACGTTCACCGCCCACTTCAAGGAGGTGTTTAGTCACATCGCGGCTGAGATATCCGTGCATGACCAGCTCTTCCATATCCATCAAGGCAAGGCCTCTGTGAGCGACTATGCCATTAAATTCCGCACTCTGGCGGTGGCGAGGGTGGCCTTACTGACTGCGTTCTGGCAAGGGCTAAACGCTGACATTCGCCTTCAAATGGTGATATTTGACGACACCGTGGGATTAGAAAGTTTCATTCAAAAGGCTATCAAGATCTCCCAACATCTCCGGGCCTGTACCCCGATCCAGCCACTCGCCTCACCGAGCACATCCGCCTCACTGGCTCCAGCACCAGAACCCATGCAAGTGGATTCGTACCATCTCACCCATGCTGACTCACTGAACCCGGACTCCATCCTGATACCTTCCTGTCTCTGTGCCACCCTCTTCAGCCCGATCCACAAAGGAACCCGTCATCACGTGAGCCCGATCCCTTCCATTCCATAGACTGTTGCTCTAACCCGTTTGCTCTCCATATCTCTCTCTCTCTCTCCCAGCACCTGTTCAATAAAGCTCTCTGTTTACTTTACCTCTCCGTCCCTGGTCTCCTTCTGTACTGTGACAAATACAACAAACCTATTTAATAATTATTATTGTTGTTGTTGTTATTAAAATAGTTGACAGACAATTGTTGGTCAAACTGTGCTAACTTCTGGAAACTAACTAGATGCTAACTTTGTTTCTATAAAGTTCTTTAGATATAGATATAGATAAAAATGAACATTCCTTTACTCACCTTTACTTTCGTTTTTGCATAATCCATAAAATAAGATGTTTTACAGAATGTCCAAGCTGGTTTTTTTTTTCCAAATGTACAGTTCTTCTATTTCTTATTGTGCTTGTTGTTTCAGAGCTTGTCAATCCCTGTTCATTATATTCATTTGAACAGCATGAACATTCTTCAAAATTCCTCTTTTTGTGCCAACAAACATGAGGGTGAGAAAATGATGACAAAATCAGCCTTCAATACTGAAATGAACACAAATGTTAAATATTCCCGGGTTGCTCAGCATTCAGCTGGCATGGGAGCTTAGAGGATAATGCATTCAGTAGGAGATCTGACCTTGGAATAAACCAGCCACGCTTGTCGTGGGAAATGTGACTGTGGAAAAGGTCTAAAGTAAACTGCCACAAGCTGCCTTTATTAAACAGAGACTGTTCAGTGCGTGATTTTGATCTCTTGGCTTGACAGGATGATGTGAGATAACCATCAGCCCAAGCAGTCCATCCATGCAAACGCTGAAACAAAAAGATTCCTGCTGAGATCTATTTAGTCTGCAGGACATTTGCCTTGGGCGTTTTGTCATTCACGACTGAATTCTTTACATTTACACATTACATTTATTTAGCTGACAGAAATACATATCAGACTCTTACTGCATGGTTGGTGTGGCTCACAGTTAATTTATCAACATGTTTTGATAATTTATAAAACAGATCTGTTTTCTAATGTGAGAAATGCCACCTATGAAAATGTTAAGAATTTACTCTGTTGAAATAAAAATGAAAATTATTTTATTATTTTCACAAATTCTGTCATTCCAAACCTGTATGACTTTCAATTTGTTGAACACAAAAGGTATTTTATGAAGAATATTCTGTTTGTTCTTGTTAATATAATGAAAGCAAATAAAGACACAATAACAGTATCATAAAAGTGGCCGCATAACTTGTGCACTATATTTCATAACTTCTAAAGCCATACAATCGCTTTGTCTATCTATCTACCTATTTATTTTAGAGCTAAAGCTTGTTATGTTTGGGCTAACTATGCCTTTATAATACGCAAGCCAATCTTTGCAAATATGCCTCACACATTGGGCCCTATTTTAACGATCTAAGCACATGGTCTAAAGCGCACGGCGCAATTGCGCTTAGGGCGTGTCCGAATCCACTTTTGCTAGTTTAAGGACAGGAAAAATGGTCGGCGTGCCCGGCGTATGGTCTAATATGGGATTACATCTCTGCCGCAATTCTGCGTGCAAAAGATCATAATTTGAGCGCGCAAAAGTACGTTTTGCACGCGCGCGAACTGAGTTTTGTGGAGAAAATGTTTGTCTCACAAAGAAGAAAGTATTTCAAGCGCACGAAAATCAATTTTGCATTTAAAATAAGTTTTTGGATGTGTGCAGACTCTTTTGCGCGTGCAACATTTCACTAGCTTGCTCATCTGATGCCCGCTGCCCTCAGTGCTCTCTAAATGCCTAAGCAGATTTTCTTTTACAGATAAAATTAGCCAAAAAAGAGATTAAACTCTTTAAAAATTATTAAATGCCCATGAGAAATATTCAAAACTAATACAATACTAGAAATTGTTAAAAGTTAATGCATAACCATTGGACAGCAAAATGCTCAGTGGGTCAGCAGAAAAGCTGCATGTTACAGTTTTTCTTGATTGCTTAAACATGATAACGCCATTTATCAAAAGGCACACCCATTTCCCTAAACTATAAACACTATTCCCCTTTTTGACACATGAATCAGATTTGTTGAACTGTCACTGCAAAACTCTACACACAAATCCCTTCATTTCTCATTGCCTAGACCATGTTGTCATTTAGAAAGCACTAGCATTCAATATTGTTCACTCAAGTCAGTCAGCATAGCTTGAGGTCAATTAGCACACAGTTTGAAGAATTAGGTGTGAAATCACCAGGAACCATTTAGTCTCCAGCGCCACCATTTTCCAGAACTGCAACCTACCTATAGTCTCCAGAAGTACAAGGTGTCAGGTTCTCAATTATGGCATATTGTAACGCTGGGTTGTGTTGAGCAAGCGAGCTGTTGGCATTTAGAGAGCACCTCTGATTTTATTACATTTAGAGTAAGTGGAGATAGCCACTGTATATTATGCATCTATTGCTGAGTGGAGGCTCACGCAGCCTCTCCAGGAGAAATCAAAACGCGCAACACTAAGAAACTCAGCATCCTGAGGTAAAAATTCAAAATGGAAAGTTTTTATATTTAAAATGCAGTTAGTTAGGCAACATCACACAACGTTTTCACCATTACGACTGTTTAATAGTTCTATAAACAGTTCAATAAGCAAATACAATAATATTAGGTCACTTACAATTTAGGCGGAAACACAGTGCATCTCACAGCAACCAGCCGATTCATTGCTGATCGATTCCGTGTTTTGAACGAATCGGTTGAATCAAAGTTTCATTAGCCCACGCATAAACATCTGATGAATCTGCCGTTTGACTCAATGACTCATTCATTAAACGCTCACTACTGGCACTGGCGTTTTAATTTCGTTGAAAAGTATCATTTCCACCATAATTTCATGTTTGTATATTCAAAAATATTTAAAAGAATCTCATAATATTATTTTTTTTCAGTGTAAATTATTTAATTTGATGAGGTATTGATAATCACATTATTATAATTGAATTTATAGATCAAATGTAAGAATTTGAAATGAAAGTATTTATGAGATTAGTGGGAAAATGCCCTCTATAAAGGTAAAAAAAAATGTCCTTGGATAAAATATTGAATATATAAATATTGAATAAAATGAGAATATTGCTTCAGAATAAATCATATTTGCAAACACACACACACACACACACACACACACACACACACATATATATATATATATAAGCTCGATACCATAGAGCCCCCCCACATAGCAAATCCCAATTTAACCCCTGGTCGCGCCTGGCGTCGCATTGTGCCAGGTGTATGATAGGGGCCTTAGAGTCTGAAAAGTTTTACGTTTTGTGGATCCATTCAAGCCTTCCTACTTTAATATTGTTGGCTATAGCTGACAATTAATTTCAGACTGAGCTCTGACCTAAGCTCTGTATGTCATTAGACCCCTATCTACTCAAATATAACTTAACTTATCAGTTCTTTTATTTTGATACTGACATTATTTCTGTATTATGCAAGTGAAAATGTATTCTTTATAGAGTAATATTTCAAGCACAGAATTTGTTCTTCATCCAGCACTAAGGATCCTGTAGGCCAGTGGTTCTCAAACCTGACCTAGAGTACCCCCAGCCCTGCACATTTTGTATGTCTCCCTCATCTATCACACCTGATTCAACTCATCAGCTCATTAGTGGAGACTGCAAGACCTGAAGTGGGTGTGTCAGATATAGGGAGACATACAAAACGTGCAGTGCTGGGGGTACTTCATGGAGAGGTTTGAGAACCCCTGCTGTAGGTGAATGTCACTTGATGCAATAAAACACATCAGATCACAGGAGTGAATGTGTATCGCCAGCTCATCAGCAAATTGTGACGTGACATGTGGCCAAGTATGGTGACCCATACTCGGAATTAGTGCTCTGCATTTACCCATCCAAAGTGCACACACACAGCAGTGAACACACACACCGTGAACACACACCCGGAGCAGTGGGTGAATCAAGGGGGCAGAGCCATATTGAATAATAGAACATATGCCCACTGGCAGACACTACTGAGGGAAAAGAACACTGCAGATATTTGAAACTTCATCTGTATTCCATTTGTGATCTATGTGGCAGAGTGATGCATAATGTCTGAGACTCTATAAGTTGTCAGAAATCAGAATCCTTATTCTTTGGATATATTGATTGAAAAACAAATCCTATAGCATCTTAATTTCTCCTTGACCTTTATCAACTCGGTTGGTGGCTTTCTCTTCTTAATACTTAATTGTTACCTCACAGTTAAAGCAACATTCTGAGTTCAATAAACAATAATGTCAAGCTCCATCAACAGCCCAAGGAAGTCAGAAGACCAGTAGTGAAGAAAGTGAAGAGGGTTTTTTTTATTTCATGTTGGCTTTAGGGTCAATGACATGATGCATCTATTATTTAATTCAATTAATTAATTAGTTCTAAAATATATTAAAGACAATTTTTTTGGAGTGGATTGACCGATCATCTTTTTCCAACAAGTACCTGCAGCCACAACAATATCTACTCTGGACAAATATATTGATTATGTTCTGTGGTTGAGTGGATCCCCTTACACAGTGAACCAATTTCCAGAGTCCGCTCCTGGATGCTCTCTAGAATCCGCTCCAGAAAGTTCCAGAGTCCAGTCCAGTCCATGAATCCACTCCAGAGTCCACTCCAATTTGTCAGCCCAGTCCGGAGACAGCCAAACCCTCAGCACACCCTTTATCCTCAGCACAAAGGAGGGGGCTGAGGAAAAATAAACAATCCTCTTCGGCTCCAGCCCCTGAGTACATCCCAGTGATGGCTCCAGCCTCTGAATCCGCTCCAATGTCGGCTCCAGCCCCTGAGTCTGCTCCAAAGCCCGCTCCTTCCTGTGAGTTCTCTCCAGTTATTAGTCCAGTCCATGAGTCCATCCGAGAATTAACTCCAGACCACAAGTCCTCTCCCGAGTCTACTCTAACCCATGAGTCAGCTCAAGAGCCCGCTCACGCTCCAGAGTTCATTCACGAGTCAGCTGAGAAGTTCAGTCTAGAGTCCGCTACAAAATCAGCTCTTTTCCCCGAGCAAAGCCAGGAGTCCTATCACTTCTCTGAACTCAGTGAAGAGCCTGCTCACCGTTCCAATCTAAGCTGGGAGTTTACTCAATTCACCAAACTCTCTACTGAGCTTAACCCTGTGCCAGCTCTTGTCCTAGAGCAAGCCATGACGCAAGCCAAGAGACTGCAGCCTTGTGTTTGCTGGTACTAGAGATTGGGTATGTTTGGTTGGCACACACAGGAAATTTTTTTTTGGGGGGGGGTTGCAAACATGCACAGCCAAGGTGGCCATTCCTCAAGTTCGCTCGTCTCAGCCACAAAGGCTAACGCAACCGGTGTCACGTAGTGTTGCTTTCGTCAACGAAAATTATGACTAAATATCGTCGTCAACGAACCTTTATCACGTGACGAAAACGAGACGAGACGCAACGTAAATGCTGGTCATGTGACGATGACTATAATTAAATGTATAATGCAATATTGTTGACGAATAAAAACGAGACTAAATGTGGTTTACAAAATAAAAACTATGCTAAAATGTCTCTTCATTTTCGTTGACCAAAACGAGACGAAATGAAATGTTATAACATTATTTTGTCTCGTTTAGTCGCGTTATTATTATTATTTTGCAGTATTTCTGTTTCCTGTGTCTCACTTCAGGGGCTGCATCAGGTCGCACTGCGCAGACGCAGGCGACGTCACTTCCTCAAGCCCCACTCGCGGCATTATTTAGAACAGTGTTTCCCAACCGGGGTGCCGCATCTGTCGAGAGCAGGGGTGCCGTGTAAAAAATCCTTTTTTAATATTTTTAAATTGCTAAAATGTTCAAAAAAGCAGCTATTATATAATATCCATTTCTAATGTCGCCAATAATTAGAGATGCACTGAAATTCCGGCTGCCGAAAATTAGTCCACCGCTCAGGATTCACTTTCACGTAGTGTGACGCTCTGCATATTATCCCACTCTATGCGTGTGTGCTCCGCTCAACTTTCTAGGATTAAACATTATTTGGATAATTAGTAAAAAAAAAAAAAAATCTCTTAATAGCCCCACTGTGTGTTAGACCTACCCGAAAAACTAAATAGCAATTTATTTCATTTGTAGGCCTATCAAATGAATCACGATTTTTTTTATTTGTGCTATCATTAGTAATTTCTTTATTTGTTCTTATTTTATTATTAACTGCTTACTAAATGTCATCAGTTTTCGTCGACTAAAACTAGACTAAAATGTCATCAGTTTTCGTCGACTAAAACTAGACGAAAATAGTCGTGGATAATTCTGACTAAAATAAGACTAAAATGCTCGGACTTTTTTAGTTGACTAAAACTTGACTAGACTAAAAAGAGTATGAACGTGACTAAAACTAATAAAAACTAAAATGACAGCTTCACACAAAGACTAGACTAAAACTAAAATTAAAACAGGCCGCTAAAAACAACACTAGTGTCACGTAATGCAACCGGTGCCACCGGTGCAACAATAACACATTGCCGATGCCACCGGTGCAACGATAACACGTTGCCGATGCTGTCCTAGAGGTTTCCTGTCATGCCCATATCTCCCTGTTCACTGCCACAGCTCCAGGATGCCCTCCCACCCTCCCGAGCTGAATTCTGTTGCGTGAAGTCACGCCTTCCGGAAGGGGGGAATACTGTGTTAGATCATCAGTCACGTTGTCTGTCACCTCTGCACACTACACCTCCCACAATCCCCCTTGGCTTTCACCTGCACATACTTCAAAATCACCAAACCTGTCTGCCATGATCCTCATCAACTCTCCATAAAAGCCAGCACCACACACACAGGCCTTTTCTGGTCTCATCTATGGCTAAGACTGCATCCATTTGGATTGTTACTCACCTGAAGAATACTTACCTCCTTGATCCTCTCCTTATACCTGTTTCCAGTCTCCAACTTCTCTTCTCTCACCTCCAGCCTCGGATGGCTCTGCTCCACCTCGTCCCGCCATCCAGACTTCTGTGCTCCTCCCACCCTCGATTCCGGCGTGGACCGTTGGCCATTCAGCCTTGCCAGGCTCCCTCGGTCAGCTGGCTCCACCTGGGTCGGACTTCGCCATCACTCCACTGTAGACTTGCGGGCCATCTGTTGCTCTTCGGCCCTCCACCCCTTCTGCTACGCTCTGCCCTCCCTTAGGCTCCGCCTCCTTCCTTGGTCAATCCAGAATGCCCTCTGACCTCTGGATCCCCTCCAATATCTCGGCGATCATCGCCACGGCTCCGTCGCAGCCTCTTGGATCCTCGACGTCGCTCCACCTCCTAGGGTCTCTGTCTGCGTGTTGGACTCCACTTCCATCGTCATCGTCTCAGGTCATCTTTATGGCAGCGTGTGTTCCCATCACTCCTTGGCTCCTCCCTCCAAAGGCACTGCCATGGAGCGCAGTTCTGGCTGTAGCCTGGGTTTCCATCCGACCTCTTCTGCTCAAGGTGCCTCCCTGGCTCTCCCCACCATCATCACCTCCCTGGACTTTTTGTTCATGCCTCCTCCCAGTCATCCATCCTCCTCCAAAGCCTCCTCCTGTATCCCTCTGCCTGTTTGCGTCATCCCTTCGCCACTCCCTCATCCTCTGTCTCCTCATCATCACAGAGCAAGGACATGCCTTCTGGGAGGGGGGGGGCGTACTGTCACACTCCTTCACAATTTGGACTCTGGGTGCTTCTCAATATCCCTCCTCGTTTCCTCGCTCCTCCGTCCTCCATCCTATGACCCGAAAACTGATCAAGCTCAGCCATCTTGTAGGACATCTCAATTCTCTAATTGCACCATGAGGAGGCGAGGGTCGCGACTTCTTGAGGAGTCATGAGCGAGGATACACAGGTGTATCCTTTGCGGAAGTGTTTTATCGACTAAACGTGACGCACGTATAAATTCTCCTCCTCCAATATCAAATAATTATCTCTAATGTTCAAGAATCCTGACGTGCAAGCTAAATCCAGCGGTGTAGAGTTATCATTAATTGACGACGCTTTGAAGTGACGCTAAAGGGAGCGAGGATATATCATTTCACTTGATTCAATTCCACCGTCCTTGTGACTTTTCCTTGCGCTCTTCCCTCGCATCCTGAAGGGGTGGAGCTAAGATGCGAGGAAAGGAAGAGAGGAAAATAAACGAGGATGCACAAATAAGAATTGAGAAGCACCCATTGTGTTCCTGCCCTAGTTAGTTTGTTGTCATGGTTACTCATTTGATTTTATCATTATGTTCAGGTGGGTGTGTGTCATCTGAAGTTCAGTTCCGTTTGTGTTTCTTTTGTCCGGTCTCATCAATGTTACCCTGTGTGTTGGATTGCCTGTGTGTTTATTAAAAACTTTCTAAACCTTCATCTTCATGCATTTGTGAGTAGCGTGGCGTGACAGAAATATTCATGTTTACTTTTTTCTATTTCAATATATTTTAAATTATTATTTATTCCTGGATGCGAGGAAAGGAAGAGAGGAAAATAAACGAGGATGCACAAATAAGAATTGAGAAGCACCCATTGTGTTCCTGCCCTAGTTAGTTTGTTGTCATGGTTACTCATTTGATTTTATCATTATGTTCAGGTGGGTGTGTGTCATCTGAAGTTCAGTTCCGTTTGTGTTTCTTTTGTCCGGTCTCATCAATGTTACCCTGTGTGTTGGATTGCCTGTGTGTTTATTAAAAACTTTCTAAACCTTCATCTTCGTGCATTTGTGAGTAGCGTGGCGTGACAGAAATATTCATGTTTACTTTTTTCTATTTCACTATATTTTAAATTATTATTTATTCCTGTGATGCAAAGCTGAATTTTCAACATCATTATTCCAGTCTTCAGTGTCACATGATCTTTCAGAAATCATTCTAATATGCTGATTTGCTGCTCAAAAAGTATTTCTTATTCTTGTCAATGTCAAAAACAATTGTGCTACTTAATATTTTTATGGAAACGGTTACACGTGAGATGGCGCCGACGGTGATGGCTGCCTCCGTGGCGTGCTCCGCAGTTGTTTTTATGTTTTTGTTAGTTTGTCCTGTCTTTAGTTATATCCCTGCAAACAGTTTCACCAGAGACGAATTGCTGGACATTCGGCAGTACACACCACCCGATATTTCACCGGTTTCTCATACACTTATTTATCTAACACTCATACTCAGTCTACACCTCAAATTTGCACATAATATACCTGTACATACAAAACTGTCTATTGTAATATACCTGCACATACAATTGCTAATTTATATATTTTTATTCCTTATTTACTTGTTCTATTTTTTATTTATTTTTATTTTTTATTATCTGTGTTTTTTGTTCTGTCACTGTCATTCAGTTACACTGTGGAAGCTTCTGTCACGAAAACAAATTCCTCGTATGTGTAAACATACCTGGCAATAAAGCTCATTCTGATTCTGATTCTGATATTTTTTCAGAATTTTTTGATGAACAGTAAGTTTAAAAGACCAGCATATATTTTAAATACAAATATTTTATAAAATTAGAAAGGTCTTTACTATGAATTTTGATCAATTTAAAGCATCCTTGCAGAATAGTTTCAACAACAACAAAAAAAATTTACTGAACCCAAACTTGACACTATTTATACATTTTTTTTTTCTTTCTTGAAAATATAAAGGTTTTCTGTCATTTTGTTGCAGGAGTTATTTGCTGTTTGGACACAACCCTTCTTAGTGTTCAAAAGTCCCTATTATTCGCTTTTAGTTTTCACCGATGAAATCTTGCCATGCTTTGTGTAAGCAGTTATAATGGTAACGATTATTTATCTTTAAATACCAAACAATCAAGCTTACAGCTGCTCCTGATAAATGGGATTCCATGTATTGCCCTTTCTGGAAGTCTAACAAGTCACCCATTTCACCCACTCTTATTGAGCGCTACTGAGCACAATTTCTTTATCTTTAGCAGTACTCAGATGACACATACAGTAACGCATTTATGTCTGGAAATTCAGAGTGTAAACTTCCGGTTGGATAGTACACTCGACTTTGAACTCATAATTACTGTAAAGCATAGACATGTATGAGTTTTACCAATGTCTACTGATAGTAAATACCATTAGAGAAGATGGGAACAATACTTGTTCAGAGGAATTTAAAGGAATTTTGTGGGTTAAATACCAAGATCAATGTTAAATCTGAGTGTCTTTGATAAAGAAAAGGAACATTCTAGATTAAAACATGTACTAAATTCTTAGACAATTACTATTTGGGTTTAGGTTGCATGGTCATGGAAAAACTTCAATATTCCTGTTTCCTCAAAACCTAACTTCCATGAAAGAATTTTTGTTTTGTAAAAAAAAATGTCATGATCATAAAATGTGAACAGTTGGAGCGTTATGATGAACTTCAACATCTGAAAAGAAGATTGCCTCCTTCAACATCTCCAAATCAGCTGCAAGATGTTTTGACATATAATATCCAACTGGAGACTATTCAAGAATTTGTATGAATCTGTTCTGCATCATAGTGTAGCCGAGTGAGGAATAGCCCCAGTGTGATTGACTGGCATTACCCAAGCCGGTGAACCTATCAGTGTTTGTATTTCATTATGATTGGTCATTATTGTGTAAGGTTCATGACTTGCACTATCGGTGCCTGTGTGGTGAATATAAAAAAGGGAAGTGTTTGGCTGCTTGGGATGCATCATCCTTGGTACTGCCCCTTTGTGACATGTGGCATTTTGAATGAGGGATAGCGGTTGGGTTATTCTCCTGCCGTACACTGACTGAGCCAGTTTTCAAGTAGCTCTAATCCTGTGTGGCGATCGACCATACGCATTGCAGTATTGTAAAGTTCTCTTGGTTTGACTGCACGTCCAGGGGTTTCCTATGATTTTAATTGGAGCAAAATGTACATGAAGTGACGTGACTGCACTGCTGCTATGTTTTGTTTTTTAATAGTTTGTCAACTCACCTTGGTCTGTTTTGTTTTATTTGTGTTGGAATCACTGGCACAGGATTGTGCTGGTCTGCGCGTGAGTTAGCTGGGAGGCTAAATTTACGTAATCTGGCCATATATACTTTTTGGATATTTTGTTTCCCTCCTTAGTGTTTATATTTTGTTTTTAGTATTTTGTATATACAGTAAGTTATCATTGATTTGTATGTGCTTTATAGTTTGTTTCTGTCTTGTTTTTGTGTGTGGATCTAAGTGTTTAAAGTGGGAGGGGTTGGCCATGGTATCCTGTACTGGTGTGTCCACATGGAGTGCTGTGCTTAACATTTTTCTTTGCTTTCACAAGTGTGTGTTGTGGGTATTGAGTGTGGGGTAAAACACTGAGAGCACCTCAACTCTTTTATTTTTGTTATTTTATCTTATTGTACATATGGGTTTGTATGTTTCTGGTGTTGTTTGTGCTGTGATTTCTGAGACCTTGTGTGAAATTGTATTGATTGACTGTTTTTATTATTAATGTGTATGCTTGAATAAAGTGATTTATCTATATTTCTGTCTACGTCTCCATGCTCATACCCTGCCTTTGGCAACGAACCTGTTACACCGGGCTGTTATGTCCCGGTTTAAAGGATTTGTTTCTTTTGTTACTGGTAACTCCCTCTACCTGACCACCCCTTGCCACAATAGCAAATGGTGGTGAAACACCCTAATAAAGAAAGTTGTTCACATTCTTTTGTCCAACCCCTGTATCTTAAACCCTTTTACACTTCAAAGGGTGAGCCACAAAAGTCTTACTGATTTAAAGCCTTTTATGTGCTGTGGACTGATAACAGCTTTCTTTGTAAAAAGCAGTGACGAAACTATTTAATGGCATTAAATTACTGCCCTGGTGGGTGCTGAATAAAAACATGCCTAATTATGTTGCTCTGCAAAAGCCAGCAAAATTGACCTTTTTGTGAACTTTACATTTGTATTTTTATTTAGTTATTTATTTTTCAATTGAGATTTTATACCTTCTCTCTGACCCTTAATTTTCAATATTCAATTCTTTTTTTATTTTTTTTGCTGCTGTGCCTCTAAAACTCCCAATTAATTAAATAATCCATTCCATTTAATATATGTGAAGACAGCGAGGCTCTGCTTATTACAGCCCATTACTGCAGCCCATTTGGAAAGAAGAACCTGTAAATTCCTGGAACAAAAGCTCAGATTGCACACCATCTATCGAAATAGCACACATGAAAAGTAGCCACTCTAGAAAACCACTGAATGATGTCAGGCAAATACAAAACACAATATCTGCCCTCTCTATAGTTCTTCTGCCTGTATTCATTGTCCTTCAATACGATCAAAGCTCCTTTGACA
>NW_015555778.1:1745595-1745903 GCF_001515605.1 Sinocyclocheilus anshuiensis | reverse complement strand
AAGCCATATTTTGCCCTATAGAGGGATCATTTTGAGCCCCTCCTCTACGTTATTTTACAGCTGAAACCTATTTGCATTTTGTCTATAGTGATTTATTTATTTAGTGATCTATTTGCTCATTTGGTGTCTTCCTGCCCAGGAGAGTTTTAAAATTAACCTCTATTCCTTTTCTCAACCACTTCATACAATTTCAGTTTTTGATTGCGGTAGGAGCCAATAAGCGCATAAGATCCTTTCTGATGAGATCTATAATACTGTTGATCCTTTATGATTTGCACTGTCCATTGTGTTAGATTACACCTCTGACT
>NW_015555778.1:1737620-1745481 GCF_001515605.1 Sinocyclocheilus anshuiensis | reverse complement strand
TATATGAATCTTTTAAACTAGGACATTTGCATTTAGTTTAAATGTAGGCTAGTGTAAGGGAAATTTATTTTCTTGCCCCTGAAATACATTTTGAAATATATTTTTGTATGTGAAAGTTGAAACTAAATACATTTTAAATTTCAAACATTTCAATTATCTTTACTGTTTACAACATACTGTATATTTAGCATATATTTTAAATATATGTGGACGAGAACATTTTGCTGTATGGGGTTACTGGCACAGTAATGAATGGCAGGAAAACATTCTGTTGTAAATGTATGATGTGTCTGCTGTGTGTTTCTGTTTATAAGCAGCCCCGCTGTGCCTCATCTGTACCCCACTGATGGAAACCCTGTTTAGCATGACTGCTCAAAGGGGAATCTGGCTCAAAACGTTTCATTTTCGGTGGACACAATAAGGATGGCAGCACCCACCGAGCTGCTTGTCTGTGATAGAGGCTTTTGAGAAGGGGTTTATTGAAAGACCAACGCGTGGGCACTATCCTGCCATCCATGAAAAGCCATTGGCTCATATAATCAATTCTACTCAACATTCATAAAATCTAGCAGTGTGTGCCGGTGATAGACGTCACTCTGGCTTTGTTTTTCTTTTTTTGTAGAACTGATGGAGGGAGAAAAGACATGAGGAATGACTGGTATTTTCATGCCCTTTATACAGAACACACACAACCAGGAATTTACAGACTGATTTTTCTCTATGCCATTGTCTCCATTATCTCTACTCTGAGCTTTTTCTAACACTCTTTTTCAACTTCCCAAAGAGTATTCTTTTTCCATTTGTATCTTTCTCATCTTTCACTGGTTCTTAACAGTTTTATCTGCCATTACGTTTGGTAGTAGCTACTATTTGTTTGTTTGTTTGTTTGCTTGTCCTCAGATCCAAAACTCAATAATTTATAATAATAACTATAAATATAGATTATTACTACACACTGAAGAGTTTAATCTTAAATAATAAAAACTATTTTAAACTTTTTGTCAGATATTTATTCATAATCTTCACAATGTGTGATATGCAAAATATGATAATAACTTTTAAAAGTGCATACAATTTTATATTTCACTTTGTTTTGTCCTGTTCGAGAACCAGTAATCTAAATATTTGTCCAAGTTTGAGTTTAGAGACCTTCTGAATCAAATCTTTCGTAGGTTATAGTGGTGCAGTAATTCTTTCAGACACATTGCCGCACCCTAAAATTGTCTTGATAGCACTGATCACTTTGCCTATTTGCCTTTACATGCAAGCATTAGCATAGATTTACCTTCCGAATCAATATTATTTAACTTTTATATTCATATTTAAAAACTGCTGAGCTAGACAGCTTCCTCATGTTGGTCACCACTTTTCTTCAAAATACAGCTGAAAGAGAACCAACTCTTCTGTTCATGTTGCGCAAGCCACTGTAAGCAGTATTATTAGCCTAAAAAGCATTCATGTATGCAGAAGTGTCATGCCCTTTCAAACTGACACGTGCCACCTCTGATTTTTGAGTCATTTGGGAAAATATGTATCCTTAAAATTTAAGTAAATAATGACCGCTATAGTAAAGAACGTGTTTATGTAGAATGCTGATATCACCCATTCACAAGCGTAAATATTGTCAGTATTTAATTCAACCTGAAAATTGCTATCTGAGGGTCAAGATACCAATGAGGTAATGTTGGTTGCTTGAAACTCATTTAACGGGAATGAATTTCACATTTCCAGTTCTGTTTTCATTTTCTTAATGCATGATTGTTTCGTGTCATGGATGTGGAGGTTGTACTGAAGTTGACTGTGAAATGCTGCTTATCACAAGTCTTAAAGGGATATTTGACCCAAAACGAATTTAAATTGTCATTTACTTACCCCCTGCTGAAAAAAAAAACAGCTAAAATCAGCCTAAGCAGGTTGGCTGGTCTTAGTTGTTTTAAGCTGGGTTTTAGCTGGTCTCTCAGCCTGGCCAGCTAAGGAAGTGGCCAAAACCCCTCTAAAACCAGCTTTGACCAGCTAAGACCAGGCTGGATGACCAGCTAAAACCAGCCAACCAGCTTAGGCTGGTTTTTTTGTGGTTCCAAACCCTTATGACTTTTTTTCATTCTATGGAACACAGGTTTTAAAGAATGTTAATGCAATTAAAATTTGTTGTCATGTCGAACCCAAAATCATAAAATTGCTTTATGCGCTGTATTTCGAGTCTTCTGAAGTCATACAATAGCTCTGTGAGAAACAGGCAGAAATTTTAGTCGTATTTATCATAGTCTTGAAAATCTTTTTCTCTGGTGAGGTTTTAACAGCTGTGACCGGATCATTGAATCAGTGAGTTCGAGCACTTGCCTGGAACAGTTCTAATCGTGAATGAATCATTCAGACCGTTTCTGTGAATTGGATCAACCGAATCATTAGAAAGATCCAAATAATGGCTGAATCAGAACTGCACACTGTTCTTACTTTTACTATAACTCTATATGGCAGAATAGTACAATTGTAGCATATGTTTCTGAATTAAGTTAATGTTTGTTCATAAATCACAAATATTTGTGAACTCTTATGAACATTCCAATGAGATGTAGTGGTGAAAGGAGTATGTAAATTAAAAAAAAATAGCTATGACTTCAAAAAACTTTGAAATATAGTAGTACACATGAACCACTTTTATAATGTTTTTTTTGTTTGTTTGTTTTTTTTTAGCCCTGACATCTTCAGTTACAATTCATTGCCATTACATTCTTTAAAGTCATTTCATTTTCAAGTCCTGCGAGATGAAACAACATAAGGGTGAATTTAATTTTTGGGCGAACTATCCCTTCATGGCAGATTTACGTAAAACAGAAATCAAACATGCGTATTGTTTAATTAGAATGTAATCATAATTGTTTGTCACATTAAAATCTTAATTTAGAGAGATAATTAAGAAACATTGTAGCAAATGAGAAATAGTAAAAAAAAAAAAGTAGCATCTTTGCTTTCATATTATAGAATGTTGTTTGACCTGAGTGGGTTTGCCGTGGGCTGCAATGTTTCTGAAATTATTTGCTGTGATATGGAATCCACTTTCAAAGTCACCTTCAAACCATGACTATCTCACAGTCCTTAATTTCCTGTCCTGACCATGGCCTCTCACTGAATGTGAAGTTGGAGTTACCGAGTTTACACATTATATGAGTCAAAACAACTAAAAGACTGTTATGCAGCATTACTTCTGATTGCCTAGAAGAACAGCTAAATGACATACCCTTCCTTTATTTTAAATGTTAAATAAGATTATAACATTCTAGTCTAAGGTAATTACACTGGACAAATGCATAGTTTGTCAAACAAGCAACTAGTGCCAATTTGCCAGCTGAGTGGATGGCATGCTTCACTGGCTTCAATTGTGTTGTCTAAAAAGACCTGCTCTTCACAGAGAATGGACTGTGACTAAATCCAAATGTAATCCTTCTCAACAGAGTTTGTGTAGTCAGATCACCACTTTTAATTTTGATTTCCATGCTATATATCACAGGGATTATTCATTCCAGATAAATCACACATGATGTTCCAAAACAGATTTTGAAAAAAAATCACTTGTTGGGTTTGTGCTTCCTCAGAAATAGGCCTAATCTTAGTAATTTTCATGGTTCAGCAGCATCCTTTACAAAGCTTCCTCTTTTCTCTCAGTGTTGAAGAGTGTAACAGGATGCTCCCATTTATTTTCTCCAAAAGGGAATATATTTTTAACAATAACACCTTTAAAGACAGACTTATTGCGAACTACAAGGTTGATGGTGTATGGTTTTGTTGAAGCTATCAGCCTGCATAATTTGGCCTATTTTTATTTTTTTTAATAATCATGTTCAACTGCAGAATTCGAATTGCTTCAGTCTGCTCTTAGTTTATGAATCTATGAAAACCATTCACTTAAATATTTGCATGAGTATTATGCAACAAATTAAAGCCATTACACAGTCTTGTACCAGTTTTCAAATACTTTTTTGCTTCAAATTAAGGTTTGTAATGTCATTCACCTCGTAGCTGTTAGTTTGGTTAATTGCTCATAACTCTCAGGGCTTTTTAAAAATCCCTATGGGGATGGAAAAAGTAGATGGGCACTGTTGCACTCCACTGGCATCGTCTCAGAGTTGTTTAAAGATGTACTTTTTTTTTCCACAGCTATAAAAGAGTGGTGACTCCAAAGCGTGCAGGCATTGCAGTGATTGTGTGCTGGATGGTGGCCATCGTAGTCGGCCTGATGCCCATGTTGGGCTGGAACAATCTGGAGAAGCTACGACAGACCAACGGCACCGTGGGTGCTGACCTTCTTGTAACCTGTGAGTTCGAGAACGTCATCAGCATGGAATACATGGTCTACTTCAACTTCTTCGGATGGGTCCTGCCACCTCTCGTCCTCATGTTGCTCATCTACGCTGAGATCTTCTACATGATCCACAAGCACCTCAACAAGAAGGTCACCACCAACCAGACCGACCCCACTCGATATTACGGGAAAGAACTCAAGCTGGCGAAATCTCTCGCGCTGGTGCTCTTCTTGTTCGCAGTCAGCTGGTTGCCGTTGCATATCCTGAATTGCATCACTCTCTTCTGCCCTAGTTGTGAAAATTCAGTGACAATTCTTTACGTGGCAATCTTGCTCAGTCATGGTAACTCCGTTGTCAATCCCATTGTGTATGCATTCCGCATTAAGAAATTCCAGAATGCTTTCGTTAAGATCTGGAAACAGTATGTGTGTTGCACGGAGGATCCACATCTGCACGGTCGGCCCAGCTTTCGCATAGATAGCAAAGAGAGAAGATTGGGGGGCAATGACATCTGACATTTTTAAAAATATGACAGTAGTCTACTAGGAAAATGCCTGGGATGTATGCTGTCAGTTGTGAGAATACATTTGCCACAGAAATGGAGACGATCGAACATTACTGGAAATGTTTCCTTGAAAACTCAGTCAATGGTGCATAATAATGAATTGCATCGTTAGTGAGGGACCATTAAATAAATGAAAGTGGCCTGTTTTAGAGGAATAGCCACAGTTCAACCGGCATTCACATCTGTGGGAAAAATCTTTGATTATGATTTCCTTTTGTGCTGTGGTTCATTCAAATGCGGCTATAACATAAAGGGCTTCATATAATGAGTGCAAAACTGCAGACTCGTAAATGTCAGTGCTTATGAGTACACTAAACCACACTCGTCTTTAGTCAGTAGCGTAAACGCGTCTGAGGACTTTGAGAAAAGACATTGAGGATGTGATCTGAGGTCATTTTTATATGCCAGTGAATTCATGTTTGAGAAGTATGGGATTTGTAATTTGCTGCTTTTCAGGATGAGCGCAAATCGGAGGCAACAGGCCCACTTCGTCTTCAAGGGACAGTTTATAAAAATAAAAAATTCGGTCATTTACACACCCTTGTGTCATTCCAAACCTGTATGAAAAGATATTTTTAAAAATGTCTATAGAATGAAAGTCAGTGGGTTTCAGAATTGTTTTGGACCGCATTGACTTTTATTCTAAACAGCTGAAACATTCATGAAAATATGTTTGTTTAGCAGAAGAAAGTCATACAGGTTTGAATATAAGATGACAGAACTTTCATTTTTGAGTGAACTATCCCTTTAAGCAGAACTTTGCGTAATCCTATTGGTCCAATATCAGCAATGTTGCTTTTGCCATATTAGAAAACCTCTTAATTTTTTTACTTAATTTTTTTAGATGTTTCAGTCTCAGTGAAATAATTTGCCATATTAATACTCATCCCTACTGTATGTTTAACTGAATAACCACTGGAAATTGACGATGTGTTTTCATATTAGTTTTTGTAAGAATAGCACATTTTTGTGGGGAAATAAGCAATGCAGCCTTCGATTTCACTGCATGATTTTGAAATTAAACAAATTGTAGGCGGTTTGCATTTAATATTTAGATTGCTCAAAACTGTGGGCCTGAGAAAAGATGTGAAAAGATAGACAGGAAGGAACCATGAATAAATCAAGATTGAGTGATACTGCCAGAGGCCTAATGTTTTTTTTTTATTATTATTATTATTATGCGTTGTTAAAATAAATGATGCATAACCTGTTAGGACAATTGCAGTTGAGTCTTTCAAATGTTCAGGCCTCTCTTTAAATTTTAATAAGGCAAGGACATTCAGAGCTTCACCGAAATTGACAATTTCTCAAGTATATTGGAAGAAACTGAAAATTGAGTCACTGAAATTGTGATGTCCTCTGAACGGACCCCGATTTTGACTCGTTATCCTTGAAAATAGGTGGCAGTGAGTAAAGTGTCCTTTGGACAAGGTCTGATAAATGGTTTGACCTTTTCAGTCTGGTCAATCTCAGAAAATGCAATCAATTCACACAATTCTTGTGTGTCGTTTCCTGTGAAACAACCTCTCTCAAACTTCCTGGGTAGATCCTGAAGTAGGATCAAAGCTTACTCGGTGACTCGTGTTTCCGCTTCATCAATGGTATTCAGCTGACCTCTGTTTTTCCTTTAGTGTGTGCCAACTGGAGAATTTAACTAGTTTAAGTTTATACTTAAGGGTATAAACACTCTGGATTCATTATTTTAATATCTAGTTCAAATGACTCACAAGCTGCAACTACCTACATCGATCAGTTGAGGCTCTTAATCTAATAGCTGTTAAAAACTGTAACTTAAAGCTACCCGTAATAGCACACTGAGAAGAATTGTGTATGTTGGGAATAAAGTGTAATCAGATAAAGATATTATCACAGCTTATGGTGGCCACTTCCTCTATGTGTAATTTTGTTTACTGACAACAAAGCCTGCAGAAGCAATGGTTTTATTTGGCCTAAATGATACAAATGTCATTTGAAAAAAAATATTTTTCCACAAATTGCCGTTGTGAATCACTATTGTGTGAACAGCAGTCACCAGATGGTAACTCGGTATTGTGGTGCCCTCTTGTGAAGGTTTGAAAAAGCGCATTATAATAAGAGTTCATCACTAAGAAAAAAGTCACATCAACTAATTTTTATTCAAGTAAAAATAAGCATGCTTATGTTGAATGTTGAATGGCCCAGTCATTATTAGTGAAGTGAAGTCATTAGCGAGTAATTGTTATTGCCTTATTGTTACTAGGATAGAATAAAACCATAAAATTGCTCAATATGTCCACCCCATATTTATTTGATCTCTTGTGAAGGAAGACTAACATTTCACTAATGTTTATTACAACACACGTGTCCCTATGAGACGGATACATTTGTACAAAGTGCTTCATTTTCAAAGGATTTAAAACACACACTTGTGAGTTACATCAGTGATGTAAAGAAATATGACTACAGAATTTGACAACATCATAAGACACACGTCTATTATTTAAAAAAAAAAAATGTTGGTTGAGAATTCCAGCATCAATTGAAACATTCAGCCACAAATATCTGTATTAGAGTAAAAAAATTGTAAAAAATGAAATTCTCAATTTTTCTGGCTGTGATTGTCTAAAAAGAGCACCATTTACAGTTTATCCTGTATTACAAATCAAACTTTAGAGAAATGATTGAGCGTCTCTCAGAGAATGAGACCATGAGCTCCAATCTCAACACATGCTGTTCACAGAGACAGAGACCTGGAAAAGAAAAACAACAACAATTAGACAATCTGTGTGTTTAACAACAGCAAAATAAATCTGGGGAAAAATGAGTCATAATGGTTATAAAAGTATGACTATTTTTTTATTATTATTATTATATTGATTTCTAATTTTATATATATATATATATATATATATATATATATATACACACACAGTGCCTTGCGAGAGTATTCATACCCCTTCATTTATTTCACGTTTTGTTATGTTGCAGCCTTATGTTAAACTGATTTACATTACTT
>NW_015555778.1:1731727-1737022 GCF_001515605.1 Sinocyclocheilus anshuiensis | reverse complement strand
TACAGTGCCTTGTGAAAGTATTCATACCCCTTCATTTTTTTTTTTTACATTTTATGTTGCTGCCTTATGTTAAAATGCTTTAAATTACTTTTTTTCCCACATCAATCTACACTCCACACCACACCAAAACAGGTTTTTAACATCTTTGCAAATTTGTTAAAAATAAAAAAAAAACTTAAATGATTCAAAATGATTCAACTTAAATGATTGCATAAGTATTCATACCCTTATCTGGGACAGTTGAAAGATTGTAAAGATCTCGCTTGTAGATGTTACTACACTTAAAGTGGAGTTAACCTGTGGCAAATTCAAATGAATGGATATGATTTGAAAAGGCACACACCTCTCAATAAAAGGTCAAACAGCTGAAAATGCATAGAGTAAAAACCAAGCCCTGAGGTCAAAAGAACTGCCTGAAGAGCTCAAAAACAGGATTGCCTCAAGTCACACATCTGGGGAAGAGTTCAGAAAAAATTCTGCTGCATTGAAGGTTCGCAGAAGCATGTAGTCTCCATTACTCTTAGTGGACGAAATTTGAAACAACCAGGACTCTTCCTAGAGCTGACAGCCTCCTGGCCAAACGGAGCAATCGATGGAGAAGGGCTTTGGTTAGACTGGTGACCAATAACCTGATGGCCACTCTAGTTGAGCTCCATGATCATATGTGGAGATAGGAGAAACCTACAGAAGGACAAACATCACTGCAACACTCCACCGATCTGGTCTTTATGGCGGTGTGGCCAAACTCAATCCTCTCCTTAGTGAAGAAATAAGAAAACACACTTGGAATTTGCAAAAAAGCAGCTAAAGAACCCTCAGATTGTGAGAAACAAGAGTCTCTGGTCTGATGAACCTCAATTCCAAGCATCATGTTTGAAGGAAACCAGGCACTGCTCATCACCTGCAGAGTAGCATCCCAACAGTAAAGTGTGCTGGTAGCAGCCTCATGCTGTGGGGCTGTTTTTCAGTGGCAGGGACTGAGGGACTCGTCAGAGTAGAAGGAAAGCTCAATGCAGCAAAATATAGAGATAACCTTAATGAAAACCCAGTCCAGAGCATTCAGAACCTCAGACTGGGCAGAAGGTTTACCTTCCAACAGGACAATGACCCGAAGCACACAGACCCGTGAGACTTTCGTTCATCTACGGAACTATTTTTGATATTGAACGAGTCTTCGGAAATATTTTTGATGAAATCTGAGAGCTTGCTGACCCTGCATAGACAGCAACGCAACTGACACATTCAAGGCCCAGAAAGGTAGTAAGGACATCGTTAAAATAGTCCATGTGGCATCAGTGGTTCAACCAGTGGTGAGGCTACAGGTGGGCATGGGCCCACACACTTTCAACTGTAGCCCACCCAATGAGAAGTTGGTAATTTTCCAAATGGATGTAATTTATTAAACAATAATAATAACAAACGTCTTATTTCACTATAACTGTAAATATGTAGTTTTAAAAAATATTAAACAAAGAGTTTTCATGGTCAAATTCAGGCAGTTTCCGTCTACAGATGAAACCAGACCACCAGCGCGTGATGGATTTATATATCGTAAACTTCTGAGCTAAGTGTGTTTGAAGCATCATATTAGCATAGGTACAATTTGATCTGCTAAACAGATGCGTCCTTTGAAATTTTCATTTTTGGGTGAACTATACCTTTGAGTCTATCCATCACAGCTGTGTTAAATTCAATATGGTGTCTAACCTGACTGAGGTCGATTGTATTGGGCGTTTGAGTTAAACTTGACCGCATTGGTTGTACTGACTAGATTTAGTAGTTTTCAGTGACTGGGTTATGCCAGTCTCGGATCTTCCTACTTGGAGTCAAACCATGTGTAAATGTTGACATGTCTCTAGTTCACATAACCAAGTGCTGCTTAAACCATTTAGGGTTAATGTTACGGGTACTGTTACGAGGACTAGATCTGCTGGAGCTGTCTTTAGATCAGGGATGTCCAATTCTGGTCCAGGAGAGACACTTTCCTACAGAGTTTAGCTCCAACTGGAGCTAGATCTAAACTCTGCAGGAAGGTGGCCCTCCAGGGACAGGCCTGTACACCCCTGCTTCAGATGCTTTGGCTTAGAGTTAATTTCCTCAATGAAAACTCTGATGAAAAATATTTGTTGATGATGGCTAAGATGAGACAAAGACGAGATCATGCTGATATCATTAAACACTAACTGTGACTATAACAACATGCAATATCATTGACAAGAAAAGACAGGACTAAAATGTAGATTAAAACATAAAAGTGCTCTATAAGTTTCTCTATATTCTTTTGTAAAGTCTTTTTTGTTGTTGTTTTGATAGAAAGACATGAATATAATTTGAAATTATAGGCATGAATATTAGGAATGACACTGCCGTAGCTTTTGAAAGAAAATTTTGAGTTTTACCAGAGTTTTCAGAAAGTAGAGAGTGTGTTTATATTTATGATCATATAATACATTCGAGAAACTAGATAAGGTAAAGTAACCATGTGTATGGTTATATGTGAAAGTGCATTAATTCTGATGTAATTTCTCAAAGGACAACAATCACGTTAAGCATTCATGATTATAATTTTGAGCAAAATAATTATGACGGTCTAACCATTATCCTGCAAGACTAAAATGTGAATAAGTTTTAATTGACTAAAATGAGACTAAAATTCCCAGACTTTTAATATGGGGTCACATTTACCATTGCTCTGCGAAATTCCATTCATTTCAATAGTAATCAGTGTGAATGGGAGTTTCGCATGAGGGCAAAAAGTTCCCCGTGCAGATTTCACTCATGTTCAAGTTGGTCACATGAATTTGCCACGTTGACCATTAGAAAAGCTGCTTGGTTTGAAAGTGACCTCTATGTGAGCAGACGAATCCTTCTGAAGACGTACCCAAGCCTCTTGGTCTTGGACTACATAAAGGAAGTGGTTAAAGCAAATTTGATAAAAAGTATTCTTACCCAGCCCCCTTGCTCTGCAATCCAGTTTGTTAGACGGTTGTTTACGAATCCCATCATAGCGACCTCAACTACATTCATCATGGCAGGGCAGTTTTTCTTCATAAAGAGTCCCAGTGTGATGGCAGCCTTGAGGAGCTGCTTCTCTGAGGCCACTTCTGCTCTATCCACAACCCACATCTTACACAGGCTGTCCACGCTATCACTAAACACAGTCACCACCTAGAGGACAGACACGTCAGAGGCTACAGATGCCAAATGTCAAACATGTGGTTAAAACATGTGGTTGCCAAGCAATTAAAGCAAAAAGGCTTAGCTATCAGCCAACAGGAAATACTGCATACTTTTTGAGGCTGCTCAAGAAGTTTAACTTTTACTAGGTTCAGGGAAGAAAACGAAACGTGAAGATATCAACTGCACTGCTTTACAGCAGCCTACAGTTATTGCCTGTAATTATGAGTGAACCAGGAACAAAGTTACACTGATAAAATATCCAATGTTCACAAAGTGATACAAACATTCTTCAGATTAGTTGATCAGTGTCTGAAGAAAGACCATTTGGACTCACCTGATCGGCTGCAGCTCTCTGTACATTCTTCATCAGTGGCTGGATCACTTTCTCATCATACTCGTCACCCAGTTCCCTGAGCTTAGAGGCTATTTTTACAGGGTCAAATGAGTTCTCTGCAGAACAAGTAGCTAAGATTTAATTTATGATAGACTTAAAATAATGTATCTGGTTATTGTGCACTTACATGACAAGACAGAAAACATTTAAGGATGTTGTCATAATAGCAATTTTTTTAAATTGTGTAAAAAAATTTTTTTACATCATTTTAATAAGGTGTTTACATCGCTAAATCAGTGTTTCAACTGTGTACAACATCAATAAATCAGCTTGTAAACAATGTCACATAACGTTAGATTTTAATAAATACATGTACTATATTATATATTCATTATATTTTTACTTAACCTGTTAGTGATATTTATTGTATGTAGAAAACAATGTCAGGAAAACATATTATGACGTTTAAATATGTATATTTAAACAACGAACTTTAAGAGGTTGATATAAAAACTGCCTTATGTGCATTTTATTTGAGTTTTGATTATTAAATCTAAAATTGATGTGTTTCAAAAATAAGGTCAGCTATGCAAGGTGTGAGCAAGTCATTGTTTACACGTATGTTCAAAAGAGGAAACGCCTTTTCGTAGAATGACTCGAATAATGCATAGAAATCAAAGTCGAACACTTACCATCTTCAGGACCATCAGTCTCCACCATATCAATATCTCGTTCATTTTGTAATAGGCAATGTATAACGTGGAATGTTTGTTTCTGAATGCCAGCTGCCGCCATCGCGTTTACCGGTGTTACAGTATATTCAGTTCCTTTGATGGTTCCACTGGGTGGTGCCTGTATGGATATTCATATTGTGGGCGTGTCCTTGAGACAAAGCTCAAACGAATGGGACTGAAATGTACACATTCCTCAAATCGCATAAAGCAGCTGTTTCCTTCCTTGTTATAGTGACATTTATTTAATTTAACTTATATTTTCTATACCATACAACAGGGTTTCCCAAACTGGGGGTTGTGAGTTGATGAAAAGTTGGATTTTAATGTTCTATTATTTGATTAGAAATACAGTAAAACAGCAAAATGAAAAAAAAAACTTTTATCATTTTTAATATATATTAAAATGTAATTTATTCTTGTGATGGAAACTCTGAATTTTCAGTTACTCCAGTCTTCAGTGTCACGTGATCCTTCAGAAATCATTCTAATATGCTGATTTGGAGCTCAAGAAACATTTCTTCTTATTATCAATGTTTGAAAACAGTTTTTACTGCTTAATATTTTTGTTGAAACCATAATACATTACCATTAAAAGGGTCATATGATGCAATTTCAATTTTTCCTTTCTCTTTGGAGTGTTACAAGCTCTTGCAAAGACTAAAGTCGTGGAGTCAAACGCTGCCGCCATGTCGTGAAGGTGCTGTGATTCGTTGTGAAAGCGAAACTACTTTGTTTGGTCTTCCAAAAGAGGACGATATCTGCTTCGTCATGCCTGGAGCTGATCCGTGCTGGTTGCTGAGGAAATACTACAACTTTGCGCTGTGGATCGCCGGATCGGCTTTCACCGTGGACGAAGCGGAGTCCAGCCCGGGGTCGTCACATGTGGTTGCCGTAAGCCTCCTTCATCGAATCCGCCGGCCTTTCCTAACGCTAGCCCCCGGCCTCTGCTCACTGTAGGCCGCCATGTGTGACGCTGTGTTTCGTTGTGAAAGCGAAACTACTTTGTTTGGCCTTCCAAAAATGGACACGACTAGAAATCAGTGGTTA
>NW_015555778.1:1727076-1731628 GCF_001515605.1 Sinocyclocheilus anshuiensis | reverse complement strand
ACACATTTCATTACACCAAATACACAAAATAATGTTCTTTTTAGCAACATCATATGACCCCTTTAAAAAAATTGGTGTAAGTAGCCTAACACTGGCGCTTGGCCAATAGAGGACGCTAGGGCCCTCCCTGAGCCACACAACATAATAATAATAATAATATGACCTGTATGTGTATGATGTGTTCACTGTCTTAACCTCAAAACTGTTTCAAAGGTTGCTTGATAAGTCACAGTAAACACTACTTGACAAAGACAAGTATGTGGACCCTTTGTGAAATATTTTTGTTAGACCATGTATTCAATACTCACTGCTATTTATCATGTTATACACTAGAGGTCGCAGTGAGCACTAGATTGAGGAGCAGCGCTGATGCTATTAGATGTAGGCTATGATCAAACATTTGAAAAAGCGCAGTTTTCATGATGTGCTTGGAGAGTAAAACTTTCAAAATATTCCACTGACTTGTGAAAATATACCAAAGATGTTTAAAAACGTATTTCTGTTTGTCTGCACTAGAGGGCGCTGTGAGCAGCAGGTTGAGCAGCAGCGCTGATACTCGCGGCTCTCGCCGGGTTCAGTGGCGGCGCCTGTAATCCAAGCTACTGGGAGGCTGAGGCTGGCGGATCGCTGGAGCTCAGGGCTTCTTCTGGGCTGCAGTGGACTATGTCGATCGGGTGTCCGCACTAAGTTCGTTATCGATATGGTGCTCCTGGGGGAGCTCGGGACCACCAGGTCGTCTAAGGAGGGGTGAACCGGCCCAGGTCGGAGACGGAGCAGGTCAAAGGCCCCGTGTCGATCAGTAGCCTAGTTGGGTCGCGCCTGTGAGTAGACACTGCAGTGCAGCCTGAGTGATACAGCGAGACTCAGACTTTTGCGTGCATTTTTCGTGGAATATCTTAAATGTCTTTAGTGCCATATTTACCGTTTTGCTTTAATACAAACGTGAATCTTAATATACATTTTAATTTAAAACAGCTCTGCAAAGAGGGTTAAATTACAATTTTGACAGCCAATGTGAGATTAAAGTAATGTGGCAACTAACTGGTCAAACTAGGCAAAAAGAGCCTGTATTCGTCTTCTGTATATGGACTGCCTTTTGGAAACCACTCCAAGGCCAATACAACATGTTGTTAGGAGCATAAAACTTAGCATCCGACCAATAAAAAAAGAATTAATATGGTTTTGTGAGCATGTGCATGATCTGCACTTTAGCACTACTTTACACAGCTTATCAAAAAGAATACTTAGAGTAATGTGCAGTAGCCTAGTGTTCAATCCAATGTTTCATATTTCCACCCATACTCAGTCTGTCCCATGGTAGGGTAGAGTGAGGGAAAAGCCCCGCACCCCCTACTATTTTTCCAAAAATAACCACTAGATAAAGTCAAGATGCATTTTTGTTGTTGCTATGGACTACGTTGACAAGAGTGATGTAGAAGTATTCACCGTGAAGCTTACACTGGTGATGAACCTGCGAGAAAACAGATTTCACAGTAAATTATCTCATTTTCAACCGTATAGTGTTTAAAAGCTTGTTGTTTTGTAGAACATCAGTTAGGCTTTAAATATGAGAATAGTACGGCATAAGGAGTACATGTTATTTAAGAAAATATTATTGTATTTTCAAAATGACATTTTTTTTTCCAAACCTAGTCTGTGGAGTAAAACGTCTCAGTGGGCATGGCTTAGTTACTGTAGTTAGCCTACTCTGTTCTGAATATCAAATCCTTTGTTTTTCCATCAAATGGATTGTGAATAGGTGGTTGAATAAACATATTTTGACTTTATATTTAAAAATTAGTTAGTTAGCTAGCCAGTTAGCATCAGCTAACAATATTTTACAAATAGGCTATTATAATTTAGGAAATCGTAATTACTGATTATATTCTTTTTATTTTTAAGCTAAACTGCCGGTACTCTGATCTTGCTGTAAATGTATAAAGTAGTACCTACAGTAGTGCCTCTTATGTTAAAACCAAGTGCAACGCCGCAAATGTCATTGCTGAAAATATAAAAAGTTTAAAACAGCTTACAAATTTGTAAAATGCTACAAAATCTGGAGTTGACAAGTAAGAGTGAAACGATTTCATTATCATTGAATTTTTAATCATATAATTAATTGCAAATCTTTCTTTCGCTGTTAGTCCACATGCAGGTACAAACGCAAAAGTCTGAGTCTCGCTTTATCACTCAGGCTGCACTGCAGTGTCTACTCACAGGCGCGACCCCACTACTGATCGACACGGGGGCTTTGACCTGCTCCGTCTCCGACCTGGGCCGGTTCACCCCTCCTTAGACGACCTGGTGGTCCCGAGCTCCCCCAGGAGCACCATATCGATACCGAACTTAGTGCGGACACCCAATCGACATAGTCCACTGCAGCCCAGAACCCCTGAACTCAATTTTCAACCGTATAGTGTTTAAAAGCTTGTTGTTTTGTAGAACATCAGTTAGGCTTTAAATATGAGAATAGTACGGCATAAGGAGTACATGTTATTTAAGAAAATATTATTGTATTTTCAAAATGACATTTTTTTTTCCAAACCTAGTCTGTGGAGTAAAACGTCTCAGTGGGCATGGCTTAGTTACTGTAGTTAGCCTACTCTGTTCTGAATATCAAATCCTTTGTTTTTCCATCAAATGGATTGTGAATAGGTGGTTGAATAAACATATTTTGACTTTATATTTAAAAATTAGTTAGTTAGCTAGCCAGTTAGCATCAGCTAACAATATTTTACAAATAGGCTATTATAATTTAGGAAATCGTAATTACTGATTATATTCTTTTTATTTTTAAGCTAAACTGCCGGTACTCTGATCTTGCTGTAAATGTATAAAGTAGTACCTACAGTAGTGCCTCTTATGTTAAAACCAAGTGCAACGCCGCAAATGTCATTGCTGAAAATATAAAAAGTTTAAAACAGCTTACAAATTTGTAAAATGCTACAAAATCTGGAGTTGACAAGTAAGAGTGAAACGATTTCATTATCATTGAATTTTTAATCATATAATTAATTGCAAATCTTTCTTTCGCTGTTAGTCCACATGCAGGTACAAACGCAAAAGTCTGAGTTTCGCTGTATCGCTCAGGTTGCACTGCAGTGTCTATTCACAGGCGCGATCCCACTACTGATCGACACGGGGGCTTTGACCTGCTCCGTCTCCGACCTGGGCCGGTTCACCCCTCCTTAGACGACCTGGTGGTCCCGAGCTCCCCCAGGAGCACCATATCGATACCGAACTTAGTGCGGACACCCGATCGACATAGTCCACTGCAGCCCAGAACCCCTGAACTCAAGCGATCCGCCAGCCTCAGCCTCCCAGCAGCTTGGATTACAGGCGCACGCCACTGCACCCGACGAGAGCTGCGAGCATCAGCGCTGCTCCTCAATCTAGTGCTCACTGCGACCTCTAGTGCAGCACAGCAGAACACTAGACTGCCATTAGCCGTGGAGCAGAGAGAACTTCATGGAGTTTAAACATCTCCAAACAAATCAGCAAAAATCTAGTTTTTCACTTTTTAATTTAAAACATTCAATTGCTATTTTCCTTTCCTTTAACACATCTGACTATCATTTAATCCAACTCAGTGGTTAATACATGAATCTGTTGCTATAAAATTGGATTTTTAGGTGGTTTATTACCTGTTTTATTTATCATATGTATGTATATTTATCACATGTACACACGTTTAGCTCATTAATTTTATTGTGGCAAACTTTTGCTGTTTATATTCCTAGAAGAAATAAAAGCTGTGACTGGAGCATGTTCTGGTGATACAACATCAGGAAATTATGAAGCAGCTGTGACAGAAAACTCTCTTTCAACTGGACGCTCCAGGACTGGGCTGTGAAACCCACTATAGGGGGCCGCAGCAAACATCCAAGAGGGCTGCAGGATGATTTAAAATTATTCAAATGAATATGCTTTTATTAACAATGAACACACTTAACATTAATCAATTAAAATAACTTAATTAAAATGCTTAAATACATTTTTTTTCTTTATTTCCCCACAATAATTATTGTTTCTTTTTGTTTAACATGCAGTTTCTTTTTATTAAGAAAAAAACATTTTTGTCCTAATTACAGCAGAAATACTGGAGGAAATATTGTAACTTATATGGGGAAACCTTTGAAAATTGTTGTGGACAATCAAGTTAAAACAGTTGAGAACTTTGTAGAAATATGTTAGTCAGCATGAAATCAAAATTAACCCTATTTATTTTCTTAATGCATGTTACCGATTTTTATTGTGAATATATATTTCTTAAAGATTTTTTTGGATTTTGACGTCTTTAATCATAACTTCCTGTGATATGCTCACTTTTCTCTGCTGTCATGTGAGGCAGTGCTGCAGTCAAGCCCATCACATTCAGATCTGCTTCCATTCACTTTTCACAAGAAAATCAACAACCAATGGATTAAATTAAGCCCTGCCTACATTTTTTTCTTGTTTGATTAGCTGGAAAGCACTCAGAAATATGTCACATTATATATACAGTGTGTGTGTATATATATATATATATATATATATATATATATATATATAC
>NW_015555778.1:1694688-1727001 GCF_001515605.1 Sinocyclocheilus anshuiensis | reverse complement strand
TTTTGCTGCCAAAACAGCCCTGACCCATCGAGGCATGGACTCCACTAGACCCCTGAAGGTGTGCAAGATGTTAGCAGCAGATCCTTGAAGTCCTGTAAGTTGCAAGGTGAGGCCTCCATCGATTGGACATGTTGGTTCAGCACATCCCACAGATAGGCCACAGCCACCAGGGATTACCGTTTCCATGAAAGGGTGTACATGGTCTGCAACAATGCTTAGGTAGGTGGTATGTGACCCAAGGTTTCCCAGCAGATCATTGCCCAAAGCATCACACTGCCTCCACCGGCTTGCCTTCTTCCCATAGTGCGTCCTGGTGCCATGTGTTCCCCAGGTAAGCGACGCACACACACCCAGCCATCCACGTGATGTAAAAGAAAACATGATTCATCAGACCAGGCCACCTTCTTCCATTGCCCCATGCTTTGCTGAGATATGGAGAGGCAGTGACAGGAACCTCTGGGCAGATGTGGCAGGAACAGGTTTTACAGGAACCTCTGGACCATGAGAAAATCTTCTGGGATCACGACAACCATTACTTGGAGCTTTTCCACAAAGTCGGCTGTGACAGGGCAATTTTGGGACCGCTAGACTGTCAGCCCTGCAAGATGCTATGGAGTGGAGGGAACTCTGAAACTGTGGCGGGAAGTAGTGCAAAGAAAATTTCCATTTCATTTGGATTTGACTTTAATAAATATGAAGATACTTCTTTATGCTATCTATACACTATTTTTAGGTTTTCTTTAGGATGATAGAGTAAGAATGATTTTATGAGCCTCTGTTTTACACTGTAACAAATATTTGTAGTATAATATGATATTATGATTTTTTTTAAGGTTGACTTTAAATCTAATTGTTATAGTTTGATCTTTCTTTCCTATTTCTGTAATGAGTTAATAATCCGGCGCCGCCTCCGCTCTGCTTGCGCATGCAGCGTGAAACCGGCGTATAGTGAAACGATTTGATTATCATTTAATTCTTAATCATATAATTAATCTGCAAATCTTTCTTTCGCTGTTAGTCCACATGCAGGTACAAACGCAAAAGCCTGCGTCTCGCTTTATCGCTCAGGTTGCACTGCAGTGTCTATTCACAGGCGCGACCCCACTACTGATCGACACGGGGGCTTTGACTTGCTCCGTCTCCGACCTGGGCCGGTTCACCCCTCCTTAGACGACCTGGTGGTCCCGAGCTCCCCCAGGAGCACCATATCGATACCGAATTTAGCGCGGACACCCGATCAACATAGTCCACTGCAGCCCAGAACCCCTGAACTCAAGCGATCCGCCAGCCTCAGCCTCCCAGCAGCTTGGATTACAGGCGCACGCCACTGCACCCGACGAGAGCTGCGAGCATCAGCGCTGCTCCTCAATCTAGTGCTCACTGCGACCTCTAGTGCAATACAGCAGAATATTATGTTTTGGCAATGTATTTGAAGTATGCACATTTCTCTACCATTGCATTTCTCTGCATTGCTTTCTGAGAAAAAAAAAATATTATTCTTTAAGACTTTGTTTATTAATTACATAAGTTGTGTACAGGATTCGCGTTGTGATGTTAACAAAAAATATGAAACATGAAAAACAAAGAAACAGACACCAAAATATCGGGAATGAACTTTAATAAGGAATGCACATAATAAATCTCCAAGTCAGCAGCCCCATAACGGTCTTACAGTGAATGGTAAAAAAAATTGTACTTAAAACACTTCATTGCATTCATTGCCTTTTTAGGACCTAGAAATGAAAAAAAATAAAATATGCAAGTAACATTAATGATATAACATAAAATATTATACAATATAAACCTACTATCTGTGACACTTGTAAATGAAAAGATGCACTTACTGAATGTCCTGCTTTTCCAGGAGGCACCTGTAGGTGGCGATCTCCTGCTCCAGACGAGTCTTGATGTCCAGCAGTGCAGCATAGTCTCTGCCCTGCTGCTCAATGCCAGTGCGCACCTGACAAAGCTCTGCCTCATATGTGTTAATATGTTTCTGGTAGCCTGCTAGCATAGTGCTGTACCTAGCCTCTGTTTCCAACAGCGAGCACTCTAGTGCCCCTTTATGTCTGGGTAAAGTGAACAGTTATTGCATAGAACAACACAAAATCAGGCTTAGGTTTACCTCAGCTAACAGCTAGCAAAAATTGCTCAGATCTAAAGATCAAGGCTGAAAACCTTTGCCATATAGTTAGGAGTGTTAAGAATAGATACTATACACACACACACACACACACACATATATATATATATATATATATATATGACAAAATACATCTAGCTATCACTTAACAGTTAGCATTGGTTAACCCTTTGTTAACTTTCAGACAATGTATTACCAAAACTCTTTCCACTGCCTCTCACAATCCTTTACTATTTCCTTTTTTCTGTCTGTCACATCCTGTGTCTCACCATGCTGATTTGAGACTGCAGCTCGATCACCAGGCACTGCAAGGTACGCCACAAATCTGAGATCGGTGACCTAGAGGTTTCTAGACACTCTGTGTTGGTGGCAGCATCTTTACACAGGTCTGCCATCTTAAAAAGAGAGTCACAAACACACATATCTTGTTAGCCATTTAACTCATGAGTCACTGAGCTATATTATTTTTCTGTATTAGTTAATACCACTCCAAGCTGTAATGTGAATTAAAGAGACAGAAATCTCACCTTCTCTTTGAACCAGCACTCCTGTTCTCTGCGGTGTTTGTCTATGATGGTCTCATAATGGCAACGGATGTCATCTAAAGGCCTTGTTCAGGTCTTGCTGAGGAGCAGCATCCACTTCCACACACACTTTTGTGTCTGTCAACTGACAGACATGAGCACTCAAGCATTATGGCTTAGGAAATTATTGCTTTCATTTATCTTCATTGAAAACATACAAAATTCAAAAATGATTCTGCTGCACACCTCCTGGTGAGATTTCTTCAAATACACCAGCTCCTCCTGCAGAGCGCAGATCTGCATCTCCAAGTCGGCTTTTGCAAGGCATGTCTTATCAAGTATGCAACGCAGGTTATCGACGTCAGCTTTTACACACTGCCATATCACTGCCTTATTCTCATACCTGATTTGTGGAAGATTCGGTGGGGAACAAAATCATTATATGTAAACATAACTATGATCTATGTACAAGCAAATAGCCAGACCTTAATCATGTTAGATGCCATAATTTTATGATATGAAGCTTCAAGGGATAGTATGTGTGTGTATGTGTGTGTGTGTGTGTGTGTGTGTGTGTGTGTGTGTGTGTGTGTGTGTGTGTGTGTGTGTGTGTGTGTGTGTGTGTGTGTGTGTGTGTGTGTGTGTGTGTGTGTGTGTGTGTGTGTGTGTGTGTGTGTGTGTGTGTGTGTGTGTGTGTGTGTGTGTGTGTGTGTGTGTGTGTGTGTGTGTGTGTGTGTGTGTGTGTGTGTGTGTGTGTGTGTGTGTGTGTGTGTACATGTATATTTCTGAATAAAAGTTGGTGCCTAACTGGACAAAGCAGACAATTATGAGTACGTTTTAACACTTTAGATGCTATGAAGACTGTTTGGGTGGAGTTTCAATTATACACATGACTCAAAGTTCAATGAACAGACTTAATTCCTTCACAACAAAGATAGACTTAAGCAGAGAGGCTTATTAAAATAATTTGAAGATAAAATAAGTTAATTTTGAAATTACTGCTAATATATATATATATATATATATATGACAAAATACATCTAGCTATCACTTAACAGTTAGCATTGGTTAACCCTTTGTTAACTTTCAGACAATGTATTACCAAAACTCTTTCCACTGCCTCTCACAATCCTTTACTATTTCCTTTTTTCTGTCTGTCACATCCTGTGTCTCACCATGCTGATTTGAGACTGCAGCTCGATCACCAGGCACTGCAAGGTACGCCACAAATCTGAGATCGGTGACCTAGAGGTTTCTAGACACTCTGTGTTGGTGGCAGCATCTTTACACAGGTCTGCCATCTTAAAAAGAGAGTCACAAACACACATATCTTGTTAGCCATTTAACTCATGAGTCACTGAGCTATATTATTTTTCTGTATTAGTTAATACCACTCCAAGCTGTAATGTGAATTAAAGAGACAGAAATCTCACCTTCTCTTTGAACCAGCACTCCTGTTCTCTGCGGTGTTTGTCTATGATGGTCTCATAATGGCAACGGATGTCATCTAAAGGCCTTGTTCAGGTCTTGCTGAGGAGCAGCATCCACTTCCACACACACTTTTGTGTCTGTCAACTGACAGACATGAGCACTCAAGCATTATGGCTTAGGAAATTATTGCTTTCATTTATCTTCATTGAAAACATACAAAATTCAAAAATGATTCTGCTGCACACCTCCTGGTGAGATTTCTTCAAATACACCAGCTCCTCCTGCAGAGCGCAGATCTGCATCTCCAAGTCGGCTTTTGCAAGGCATGTCTTATCAAGTATGCAACGCAGGTTATCGACGTCAGCTTTTACACACTGCCATATCACTGCCTTATTCTCATACCTGATTTGTGGAAGATTCGGTGGGGAACAAAATCATTATATGTAAACATAACTATGATCTATGTACAAGCAAATAGCCAGACCTTAATCATGTTAGATGCCATAATTTTATGATATGAAGCTTCAAGGGATAGTATGTGTGTGTAAGAGTGTGTGTGTGTGTGTGTGTGTGTGTGTGTGTGTGTGTGTGTGTGTGTGTGTGTGTGTACATGTATATTTCTGAATAAAAGTTGGTGCCTAACTGGACAAAGCAGACAATTATGAGTACGTTTTAACACTTTAGATGCTATGAAGACTGTTTGGGTGGAGTTTCAATTATACACATGACTCAAAGTTCAATGAACAGACTTAATTCCTTCACAACAAAGATAGACTTAAGCAGAGAGGCTTATTAAAATAATTTGAAGATAAAATAAGTTAATTTTGAAATTACTGCTATTATTTTTCCACATACATCATTGGGGTCTCGAGCTCAAAACATAAAAATGAAGTCAGAAAATGAGGTTTAAGTTTGTGATTTAACCTTGAAAATTCAAACCTGCTCCATTCAAAAAGTCTTTCAAGCTTCTTGAGGGATCACTTCAATAAAAAAAAATTTTCTTCACAGATTTCTCCTCAGAATTTAAACTTATGAAATATGGAGGCTTGTGGGAAACTTCAAGACTTAAATCAGCTAATGTACTCATCAAAATATAGTTAGATTTTTATATATTTATATTCATTGTTTCTAGCAAAACATTTAAAAATGCATTAAACAGGAACGTTTGGAAAACATAATAAATATGAGTCATTTTCCTTGGCAGTAGGCTGGAAAACAGGTAAGGATTTCTCTTCCTTTGTTCCTTACAGTGAACTCACAGGTAGTATTTTTGAAGAACCTAGACTGTTTGATAAAAAAAAACCAATTAGGCAAACACTTTATTCATAGATGTAAATATTTAAAGATTAAGCCCCATTTTAAAGAATGGAAGAATGAACTGAAGCTATCTGCAAATCTAATACAATCTAATCCAATACAGGAAACAAACTCAAACTTCTCTCTGTTTTGAGTTTTCTTTCTTCTTTCTTTCTTTCTTTTCTTTCTTTCTTTCTTTCAGTTTTTTTAAACACTCAAGAACAAAACCATGTGTTTGATTGTAAAAGATAGCATGCCCAATGCAAGTTACAAGAAATCATAAAACTTTGCAGTCCCAGAGTTACATATTAAACACTATTTTTGTACATTTGGGGAAACTTTGAAATGTATAATAACCATCAGTTGTCCAAATTTCAGTTTTAACATGCTAGAAGAACTCATTGGGGGTTTAAAAAGAACGTCAATGTACCTTAAATAACTGTTAGACAAGAAACAGTCTGCTGAAACTGCAAGAAAGCTGCTCGCATGTTCAAATTACGGGGTCCCTGTTGCATTATTTCATCATCTCATATAGATTTATTTGCTTACAGCACTATTTCTTCAAGTCAGATGTGTTAAGACTGGGATTTTCAGAAAGAAAAATACCTAGAACATGAGTGTCAATGTGTGGCCAGCCTGACAAATCCAGTAATTGGCTACTTAATGATTAAATCAATCATTTAGCTGTCTTAGAGAAAGGCACAAAAAGCAATGGAGTGTCTTTAAGAGATACCTTGTCTTAAAAAAACCACATGTGTAATTTTATGTGCAATAATTATAATTTTTAAAAGACTTTGTGTGAGAATAAAACGAGATTAGGAGCTAGACTGTTAATTGTGAGGCATGTCTCTTATGATCAGATACCATAAAAAGGCAAGAGACAAAAGCAAATACATTTCTGGTGAATCTGTCACAGTCTCATTAAGGAGGAAAATAATTTTGTTAACACTTATTTTGCTTCATATTTGTAATATCTGGCCTATAGGCCTATATTACAAATATATGTGACCCTGGACCACAAAATCAGTCATAAGGTTGGCTATTGCTACAAATATACCCCAGCGACTTAAGACTGGTTTTGTGGTCCAGGGTCACAAATAATAATCAAAACTCATTGAAAATCTATGAAGATCTCAGTTTTGATCCTGTAAACGGATCCTCTCAGTCGCAACTGCTATTTATATTAATGCGGTGTGACAGCATTCACAGTTCGTAAACATTGTGCACTCAATTTAGTCTCACTTTTAGATTATTGTTAGATTTTTTTTGGTGATTATTTTTAGCTTAGTGTGGCTAACCTTTTTTTCAAAAGAGTAGCTTGACTGGACTGGACTAGGCCAATTTAAATAATGCCTGTATTTTGTCAAGCTAGTTTCAAAATTTGCCGGGAGCCATTTGTGCCTCCAGCACTGCTGCAGACATCACAATATTAGTTGTTGGCAAATGTTAGTTGTGTCCAGTCGCCATACCCTAGCATTCAGAGTTCAGGCAAAACATCATGATGATGCTCGTTAAAGATATTTTTAGGAGAACAGACCTGGGCTGCGTTTCTCAAAAGCATCGTAAGCTAAGTTGATCGTATCATTGGAGGCAATGGTCTACGATCTACTTAAGGTCACGATGCTTTTGGGAAACGCAGTTGAGGTTAGGTTGAGGTTAATAGTGACAATTCATGGTAGCGGGTTATGTCACGATGAGCGCTGCTGTTATGATGATGGCGACTTCTCTGATTGAATCCCGCTTCACTTTGTTTAGGTAATGTGGGTTTATGCTGTTGTTGAATGTATGGCCACAGGGGAATTATACCCCAGGTCAGGCATTTTCAAATGGCAGACCGCAGTCCGGGACCGGAACTCATTTGGGTTCCAACCGGACCGCGAGACACAATGGCAATGGCAGCACCATTTTACTATTTAAATAAAGTAAACAGCACTTCAAAACGACGGAGCGGTTCACACCACAAGCACTCAGGGCCGTTTATTGCAGAGGTGGACAGTAACGAAGTACATTTACTTGAGTATTGTAGGCCTACTTAAGTACACTTTTTGAGTATCAGTATTTTACTTGAGTATTATTTTTTCTGGAAAATTATGACTTTAACTTTACTGCATTTGAAAGACAAATATCGTACTTTTCACTCCACTACATTTCTGTCCAGGTCCTCAAAGTAGAAAGTCGTTACTATGTAGCAGCTTTGAAAGTCAGTGGGTGATTTTTTTTTGTTCTCTAAAATGTGACTTTTTTTCTTTTGTTTTTTTACACTGTCTATCAGTAATCACTCTTGTAGGGTTATGTGAATTGATTTCCCAGCATTTTTTGAACACTGACCAGTTGCAAATGTGATATTTACAACAATTTAATAAGAAGTTAATATTGTTATTAGTATATATATATTGTATAAGTATATATTAGACACAATATTGTCCGATTTTGCAAAATTGTGTAAATGAAAATATTAAGCCACAGAAGAACTGTTGTGCGTCTCTTAACAAAACACAATAGGCATTTGACTTGAAGCAGCACTGCACAGACTGCTCTGTGTATGACAAAGTACCGTGAGAGCGATTAGTGAGCATTCTTGACATTTTTTTATTTGATGTCAAATAAATCTTGCTGTTTTGCTTTTTTTGTTAAAGCAGTGTTGCTGTTGTAAATATATGCAATAAAGCTGTTATACAGCTGCAGTTGTGTTGCTGGGTTGTGAGTTATACATCAGTTGTGTTGTGTTGCTGTGTGAGATCACTACCATGCTGCTTTTGTGGAGGTGGGTAGGGGTGTTAAATAATTGTATTTATTTTTTTGTCAACTCACTTGTTTCATTTCTATAAGTTTGTAACATTCTAAAAAGCTCTTTATTCCAAAGATACTGCAAGCTAGTCAGTGTATTCAGTATGCGTAATGTAAGTTGCTGCAGAGGCATAAGGTAGCCGATTACGATTACGATGTAACTTTATTGTCAGACAAAGTCTGAAATTTGTCTTGCAGTACAGTAAGTTCACTCACAATATAGAACATGATCACATAGACATGACATCACATTTGCAACTATTACATACAACAATAATAAAATGTAAGCGACAGTGAAAAAACAAGAAATGTACTTTTAGTACTACTTAAAAGCAAGTTCTGTACTTTTACTTAAGTAAAAATCTATTTTTACAACTTTCACTTGTAATGGCGTAATATTTGACCAGCATTATCTGTACTTTCACTCAAGTAATGGACTTATCCACCTCTGGTTTATTGTAATGATCTTTCGGCGTTATGTCCTCTGACCTCTAAAATATATATAACCTAGCATACACACACAAACACACACATATATATATATATATATATATATATATATATATACACACACACACACAGGTGCATCTCAATAAATTAGAATGTCATGGAAAAGTTCATTTATTATATATAATCTATTTGAGCCAAATGGGCTTCATTCAAGCCCTCCCCATGTGCGTTGCTTCTCTATAAAGAAGAAAACTGCAGAAAACAACAATGCTGCAAATAAAATTCTGACTGTTCAAACCAGGTTTGTGACAGGGCATTTTTTTCATCTACATTTAGCATTATTAATCAGTAGCATATGCTATTAGCATTTTAAAAATAAACATAGGCTAATTGTTAAAATTGGGAAGATTATTTGTAAATGGCAAGGAAAGGGAACTTTTGAAATTAGCCTACTAGTTAACTGTTTTCTGCTCATGATAAGTGCATTTTAATTATGTTTGTTTTAAACAAGATATAAAAATGGTCCAGACTTCAAGAGGAAAACTCTGAACAGTATTTCTGTCACATGGCCTTCTGCCTTACATATGTGGGGCCTATCTAAATGTAAAAATAATAATAATAATAGTTTGATAAAACATGTGATCTAATTGGGCATCAACTGATGAATTATTATTATTGTTATTATTATTTTCTAGAAAAATTCTCAGAAGCCACTGGCCTTTGGCTCTGAGGACCCAAGTATTCTAACTGTTTCTCTCTTCTCTTCTTTTCTTTTCTTTTTTCTTTTACAAAGCATTACTGGTGCCCAGATGGAAATGTGTAATATAGGCCTATATTGTTCGGACCTCTGGGAAAGAAATATAAAGACTTATAAAATATAATTATAAAAATGTCAGTTCAAACCTGCATAACTTACTTTCTAAAATACCCCTGCCCTAGATTTTCGTGAAATGCCGCCACTTGTGTCCCAAATGACGCACTATACACTAGGGCTAGGCTATGCTGCTACTCAATTTAGTGAGATTGAGGAGCAGCGCTGATGCTCGCAGCTCTCGTCGGGTGCAGTGGCGTGCGCCTGTAATCCAAGCTGCTGGGAGGCTGAGGCTGGCGGATCGCTTGAGTTCAGGGGTTCTGGGCTGCAGTGGACTATGTTGATCGGGTGTCCGCACTAAGTTCGGTATCGATATGGTGGTCCTGGGGGAGCTCGGGACCACCAGATCGTCTAAGGAGGGGTGAACCGGCCCAGGTCGGAGACGGAGCAGGTCAAAGCCCCCGTGTCGATCAGTAGTGGGGTCGCAACTGTGAATAGACACTGCAGTGCAGCCTGAGCGATACAGCGAGACTCAGACTTTTGTGTTTGTCTGTCCAGCGATATATAACTTAATTATTCATGGGGTTAAAATTCAGCTGTATATTAATTCAACTTATTTAAGACACCCCTAAAAGGTTTCAGGTGCAATGTTGCGTTGTCACACCTTAAAGCGAAAGTTCACCCAATTTACTTTCCCTCATGTCAGTTCAAACCTGCATGACTTTCTTTCTTATATGGAACATAAAAGAAGATCATTTGAGAAATGTCTCAGTATTTATTTTTTATTTTATTTTATTCTTTTTTAAGTCTGTGGTTACCAACATTCTTCAAAATATCTTCTTTTATGTTCCACAAAAGCAAGAATGCACAGGTTTGAAATGACAAAGCGTGAGTAATGATGACAGAATTTTCATTTTGGGGTGAATAGCCCGTTTGTAAACTTAATGTTAGTGTGGCTTTTCTGAAACACTGTGTTCAAGGATATTTTCAAGGTTCTGTTTATACTCACATGTAAATCGTGTCTATCATTGAAACACGCAAATGTTATTAATAGTATTAATACATAATTAATAAATAAAGTGCCTTAATAAAGTTAAAATAAAAGCTTACACTATTACGGTAACCTATCAATATGTTCAAATCATATGCAAATATAATTTATCATTTGTTTTAAAAACAACAGCTAAAAAACTATAATGTATCTAAATCATAATCTCAGGTGGTGCTCTATCATTGATTTGTGGATTCTATTGAGTAAATTAAGCTCATGCAAGGGCATGCATCATGACTCTCATAGTCAGAATATCAATAGTTATTGAAAGCCTCAGAAGCTGTTAAAGAGTTTAATGAACTCATAAACATAGTCAAAATTCACTTTTTGCAGATGCCCAGACTTCCTGTTTTAATAAGAAATACAACAAGACAGGAAAGAAAATGTTTCTTAATTTGTCTTTAATTGTGAATTGTTAGATTCTTTGTTTACATTTAATGTTGTTCATATGACTTGTTTACATCTGAGCACTGTGTCAGTTGGCGTCGTGCACATAAACACCCCACCTGAAAGGGAGGAAAAAAAGAGAAATGAATGAATAACATACATCTTGAAACTGACTCAAACCACCCCCACCACCACAATATACTGTATAAAGACATATTTGAATTACCCTGCTCTTGAGTCCTATACGAGGAGAAAAAGATTAGTGCATTAGTGGAGTCATTTCTGAAAAACATAATGCAACAGCTATTTTCCCATACCTGATATCCAACTCTTGTAAATGAAAAGATGCACTTACTGAATTTTCCAGGAGGCACCTGTAGGTGGCGATCTCCTGCTCCAGACGAGTCTTGATTTCCAGCAGTGCAGCATAGTCTCTGCCCTGCTGCTCAATGCCAGTGCGCACCTGACAAAGCTCTGCCTCATATGTGTTAATATGTTTCTGGTAGCCTGCTAGCATAGTGCTGTACCTAGCCTCTGTTTCCAACAGTGAGCACTCCAGTGCCCCTTTCTGTCTGGATAAAGAGAGGAAGCAGAAAAAAAGGAGTCATTACATTCATTTGTAAATAATTTCTCCTCTTTCCTTCCTCATCAAGGTCTGTTTAAGGCAAGTCAGTTCAGTTCGGGGCCATATTCATAACAGACCAAAATATACATATTTGCTGAAATTTCATTTAAAAAATCAAGAATAATATCTGACAACAATGGCATCATAAATTGAGCTTTTTAAGGCTGGAATACACTACATAGCAACACAGCATGATTCTGAGTGAGTTTGTTGTGTTCGGAACCTCTTGAAAGTCTTGTAGTATGTGATCCTCAGTCATTGAGTCTATGATGATGAGTTTTTCTCTGTAACCATTTACAAAGTTGGCAAGTGTATGATACCGATTGTTTTAGAATCTGTTCAGATGTTAAAAGTCGCATAGTGTATTCCAGCCTTTAAGCTCAAATCACACACACAAAAAATACATTTATAAGTCTAGTCCATCTAATGCGCCTGTGCTTTCTAACAAACAGATCATTTTCTCACCATGCTGATTTGAGACTGCAGCTCGATCTCCAGGCACTGCAAGGTACACCGCAAATCTGAGATCTGTGACCTAGAGGTTTCTAGGCACTCTGTGTTGGTGGCAGCATATTTGCACAGTTGCGCTGTCTTAAAGAGAGTCATAAACACACAACTGTCATACTGTACTGTTTACTGTCACGTGTAACCCCCCCAGGTCTACTTGCACCCACTCCAAGAGGGGCTCAAACCTGGGTCGCCGGCATGGGAGGTGGGCACACAAACAAGAAGGCTAAAGACCACCACCTCTAACATCAGTCGCTAGTGCACCTCTTGAGATCAGGGGAGTGAGGTTTACCTACACAGCATCAACCAGCTGGACTTTACACATGCATTTTCAAAAATCTGCCACTATATATGACATCTTATTAGGATTTACCTCAAAGAAACAGAGGCTGAAGTCTCACCTTCTCTTTGAACCAGCACTCCTGTTCTCTGCGGTGTTTGTCTATGATGGTCTCATAATGGCAACGGATGTCATCTAAAACCTTGTTCAGGTCTTGCTGAGGAGCAGCATCCACTTCCACACACACTTTTGTGTCTGTCAACTGACAGAGTAGTGCTGCCACATCCTATAAACACACGACTCAGTTCTTGACTAATTTGACTAACATGGCATCTGAATTTTCATCTAAAACTATAAATGAAAAAAAAAACTATAAAGGAATTTTCATTGGCGACCAAGCCCTTCAGGCATCACATTCCTTATGGCCCAAAGACCAGTCACACATACTTTAATCTGAGATTTAATCTGACTACTTCAAACCTCCTGGTGGTTCTTCTTCAAACATGCCAGATCTTCCTGCAGAGTCTCGCTCTGCATCTCCTGGTTGGCCTTTGCCAGGGTCATCTGGTCCAGCAAGCGGCGCAGGTTAGCGATGTCAGACTCCACAGACTGTCGCACTACTAACTCATGCTCATATCTGATTGGTGGAGAAACAGGATGAGGAATAAACTCACCAATCATGTATGAAACATGACCTCTTACGATGCTAAAGCTATCAAGCTGGAATGAGAACTTACTTTATTTTGAAGTCATCAGCAGCCAGTTTAGAGTTGTCGATCTGCAGGAGGATGTTGGCATTGTTGATGGTAGCAGCTTGAATCTACAATATAGAACACTGATATAAAAATGAATTAATGTAGAGCATACTTAAATGTGCCTTCCAACATTCTGTCCCTTAAAAAATGTACCAAGAGTACCTTTTCCTTCAGGCAATTGATGGTGTTCCAGCAGTGGCTGTAGTCCCTCTGGCAGATCGGCCCCTTCTTCTCATAGTACTCGTGGATCTGGCTCTCCAGGATGGCATTGGCAGCCTCCAGTGAGCGCACCTTCTCCAGGTAGGACGCCAGACGATCATTCAGGTTCTGCATGGTGCCCTTCTCATTCAGCTGGATGTAGTCACAGTTTCCAACCATGATTCAGAATCCTCCGCTGTTTAGTTTGCAATGCAGATCTGGATAGCAACCAACCCGGCGATAACAGGAGGAAGAGATGCGGGTGCTTCCTCCAAAACCACAGCCATAAACACTGTAGGCTTTGGGTGCACAAGGAGCTGTCGTACCACAGCGAATCGGAGTGACTATGGACTTTGAAGCCATGATCTTGGGACTGAAGCAGGATGATGTACGGAGAGAGCAAGACATGGTTGGATATGGAGATGAGATGAAACCAGAGAGGAACCCGTTAGAGTTCTCCTGACGAAGATAGGACCTTTGAGCCCAGCTCTGAGCTCTTATCGAGATAGAGATCCAGGGCAGCTCCTGGACTTTGTGGGAGAAGGAGACAGGGTGTGTGTGTGTGGAAGTGTTTTGTGCCAGCTTTACACCTTTTGACAGTTAAGTGCAGAAAAAGGAGGTTGTTTAATGTTATGCAAGGTTAGATTTTCTAAAGTAAACACATTTTGTGAGAACTGATGACATTTTTGGTTATTTATTGTTCATTTAAAATGATTTATCTCCTTTATTATTAGCTTTCCTCCCAATGTTATAGGTATATGATTTAGTTTATACTGAGCAGGGCAAATGGCCTGTCCTGCTAAAACTATTGGTCTACTGAACTCCCAACAAAGTCAGGAAGAAAAGGTCTGCTAGATCTCACTTAGACAAATAGTTAGCTTGTGAGCACCACCGAGTCGTAGTTTTATGTAACAGCAGTGGCTCCTGGCAAGTGACCAAAAGCATGGATCTTATTGTATATATACAGTATATATATACTTATTGTATATATCTCAGATATATAATATATCAGAGCCTTATGGAGCTGGTGTGGGTATATCATGGGTAAAGTCACAAACTGAAGCTTTCTTTGATGTGCTCAAGTGACTCAGTTCTGAGGTCATTAGGTTTCACCCCTCCTTACTCTCTCTGCTATATGATCGAGTTGATAACACTTTCTCATAAGTGGGTTAAACCCTTTTAAAATGTCTGACCTGTGTAGTCGAGCACCCACTTTTATTTGGCTATGAAAATGGCCAGTTGCCATTACCTCAGTGACTGTAGAGAAAATTATAGCCTCACCCATGTCTGGTTTTAAATTAAGCTATAATTTAGTGTAGTTAAATGATAATAGTTTTGAATAGCATAACTGATTACTCATTAGGTTGTTTAAGAGTCACTAGGTCTAGATTAATAAGGTGTCTTTAATTTAGTTAATTGTGTACTGGTTATAGTAGTAGTTCATACAGATTAAAACCAAAGATTGTACAGTACTATATCCCACCCTATAGTGAGGTATAGGTTAAAACTAAAGCCAGAAAAATGTCTGTACTTGACATTAAGTTTCATGTCTACTTACATTTCTAGTAGATAAATATGAAAATATTATATAAATGTTACCTTACAGACATTAAAACAAAATGTGCTACAAACTCCTGCATCTCCCCTATCAAACTGTACATTTCTTCAAGATTCTTTCACAGTTAGCAGCTGCATTAAATTCAGCTTTAAGTGATTTTTCATCGCTTGATACAAAATGCATTCAATGATCAAGTCTATCAAACTGTATATGACATTGCTTTTTCTTAAACACAACCATTATTAAAACCCATTTTCACACCTTTACATACTTTTATCAAAACTTTTTCATTTATGTAACCTACATTTACGTGAACTACACTTACATAATTATATAAGTATTATAATAAGTATATTTTTTGCTCAGTACTGAGAAATAGCACTGAGAAATTGGGACTTAGCCAACTATTGTTATTCTTTCACTAATTGCGGTGGTATTGGGATCGGGCAGTCTTCTTAGTGTTCTTTTCACATGCTCCTGAGCCAGATGTTAGATCATGATGTTGTGTCTGAGTAAACTTTAAGGGGTCCAGTATGGGTGGGACAGTGGCATTGGCGTTGGTCATGACAAGCTCTCAAAACACTTCATGATGATAGGCGAGAGTGCTACAGGTTGGTAATCATTAAGATAGGTAGGATATTGTTGACTTCTTGGGGGCAGGGATGATTCATTTTTTAATCTGGGTGATAAACAGTCAAACTTCCGTATGAAATGACACAAACAATCATAGGTGTATCAAACAGGACATTTTTAGGTGTTTACAGGTTTATTTCCTCATTTTTATTCTTATGTTTAATGGCTTGTCAATATAATTGCCTTTAATGTGTTAGAACTCGATTTAAAGAGATTATCAAAATTTGTCAGTAAATCCATTTTCTTAAGAGCTCAATAAGGAGTTCTTGCAGTTCAAACATTTCATGGGCTCTTTTTTTTTACGGTGCTGACCGCTTTTGCCAGAGTGCCTTTTTTTCATCCATAACAAAAACGTTTGTGCTAGCATGTTAGCCTAGCATAGCGCCAAAACACGAGTTTTGAGATTAAAACCGCGTTTTCGCTCCAAACTCACTTTATAACGTCATGCAACGCTATCTCATGACCAGTTCATACGTATTTTACGAGGTGGCTAATTCGTAATTCGTACAAACTCACTTGTATGAATTTGTATGACTTCTATGACGGTTAGGTTCAGGGGCAGGGTTAGGAGCCTTTGGCCCTGTCCCAAATGGCTCACTTCATGTGCACTTGCAGTCTTGTGGACTAACAATGGCTGCTGCGTGCACCCCCATCCCCCCCGGTCCTACTACTCGCACCCACTCCAAGCGGGACTCGAACCCTGGTCACCGGCATGGCAGGCAGGTGCACTAAAACGGAAGCTAAAGACCTCAGCCTCTAGCATTGTTTGCTAGTGTGCTTCTTGAGATCAGGAGAGTGAGTTTTACCTGCACAGCACCTACCAGCTAGCATATGAATGGAGCCAGCGTGATGAGGGGTGCTAATGCAGGTGTTCAAAGAAAGATACAAATGTACACAAATGTCCTCTACATCCACTGCTATGCACATCAGCTCAATCTGATCGCACGTCACATTTTTTTTTCTTTTTCTTAGTTCAAGGTTTTTGTTCTTTTGATGTAGCCTACCATTGTTAGCTTCATCTGTCATTCAGCAAGGTATTTTTATTATTCTGGTTGCACTGCAAATTATAGGTGTGAAAATGGGGATAAAAATATTTTCTTATTTGTTTCCAAAATGTGGATAAGCTTGTCCCAAAATGTGTAACACATCTTGAAGATGCTGGCCAAGACTCTGTAAATGCCCTCAGAGTTGTTTGTGTTATTGAAATACTTTCCTATAGCCTACTCTTTTATGACTTCATAAACTGTAACAGTTATAGTAATATAACTTGTAATTTTAAATGTTGCAGGTGAAATTGGCACTTTGTTATCACAATTTTTGCTTTTATCCTTAAGGTCTGTGATACCACACTGGGACCCAGCACGGAACGGTTCTCCTTCACAAACAACCTTGTACAGAATGTTATATCCACATCCAGATGTGCCTAAGCTTAATAAAAATCATCATCTGACCACCCTTTTGACAGTTTTTTGCACTGGAGTTGAAGGGACAGCAGAGATACTGTATGGAGATTATAAGATAATTAATTGAAAGAGTTTTTCTGGGGTTGATTTTTATGAAAACTAACATTTTTGTTATAACATTTTTTGTTCTAAAGTACACATTAAAACGTTAGTTAGTCTGGAAGTTATTTGAGAGCAAACGCAAAAGTCTGAGTCTCGCTGTGTCTATTCACAGGTGCGACCCCACTACTGATCGACACGGGGGCTTTGACCTGCTCCGTCTCCGACCTGGGCCGGTTCACCCCTCCTTAGACGACCTGGTGGTCCCGAGCTCCCCCAGGAACACCATATCGATACCGAACTTAGTGCGGACACCCGATCAACATAGTCCACTGCAGCCCAGAACCCCTGAACTCAAGCGATCCGCCAGTCTCAGCCTCCCAGCAGCTTGGATTACAGGCGCACGCCACTGCACCCGACGAGAGCTGCGAGCATCAGCGCTGCTCCTCAATCTAGTGCTCACTGCGACCTCTAGTGTGGATTTATTGACGGCCTTTCGAAAGTAGTTAGCCTATTTTGACTTTTTTTTTTTTAATAGGCCTATCACAATTTTTAATATATGAACGTCGGTACATAACAGATACATGAAAGTTTAAAATAAAAACCAGGAGATGATATTTGTGTGTCTGTGTGTGTCAGGAGAATAATTCACATTCATATAACCCTCATGTGATTTATCTGCATCAGATACTTAATATTTTTATTCAGGCATAATACACTGGGTAATGTCTTTCAATTATAGGGTAGAGTGGGGGGGCCTTAATAAATCACAGTAAGTTTTGGTCAAAGAAATTGGTCAGAGAATTTTAACATCACTGACGAAGGTCTCTTAAAAATACTTGTAAAAGATTTTTTTAGAGACCTTCATCAGTGATGCTGGAATTCTCTGACCAATTTCTTTTAACAAAACTTAATTTATTAAAGTGTATGTTAAAAGTGGGAAATGCTTATTCATTTCTTTAAAACATATCAAGGGAATCCTAGCGTTATGAAGTGATGTATAATGTGTAATTCTAAACTATTGTTTTTCTACAATAAGGACATACAACCAATTTTAGAGGGATGCGCACATGGGTCTTCCATTCTCTCATCTTTGGAACAAAATCACAATTTATGTCTTGAAGACAGAAGGAAAATGGTTTGCATTTTGGTGTCCCATTTAACGGAGAAGTTCGGAGAATAGTAAGTGATGTTTTATCCATTGTTCCACCTTACATAAAGTCATTCAATTATAAGCTTTAAATTCAGTTTACTCATAAGTAACCTAATATCTATACAATCCTTCTACTACTAAGTCCATCACCAGACAGAAAAAAAGAGCTAGCTCTGGCCCTGGTCACACAATTCCCATGCCTTAGAGATTCAGAGGGCAGTGGATATGTGAGTATGCTCAGCAGTTGTCAGAACTACGGTCACCTTCACACTGCAGTAGAAAAAAACACAAAAGAAGATATATTGAAGACAGTTTTGGGTAAACTATCCCACGATCTTGGGATCTTGGGACCAGATTATGGTATATTCCAGGGCGATACTGCAATCCAGCAACAGGGTTTTTGAAGGAACGACTCCGCAATATCAAAAAGCGCCTCCACACAGTCACAGTTCAACATCAGGACAGCGATCACAGACCACAAATGAGCGGCGAGCTACTGTGACTGATCGCATGACTTTATTGCCAGGTAAGAAAAATGTAACAGAAGGCGTGGAAACCTTATTGACTTTATTGTTCTTTTTATATCTCCTTCCAATTCACACTAACGTTTCTTCTGGTGAGAAAATCCTGCTCTTCAGCTCTGTGGTTTCATGCCTAGTTGGAATATTTTACCTGTATATTTTGCACCTGTTTAGAGATTATTAGACACTCTTGGAGATGTTGCTTTAAAAACTTGGCCCTCTTACCAGGAGGCAAAACAAGCATTTGTTGATTTGCAGCCTGCAGGTACATCATTTATGACAACACATTTTGGTTATTATTTGATCCATGTGTGTATATTTACCATTTCAAAATTCTGTTTAAAGGTTGGAACAAACATCATTCAGTACTTGGAGGAGGAGGAGCAACCGAGACAATTGCCTCATGTCCTACAGCTTAGGGATAAAGTCAATTGCTCTCAAGCCTTCGTAATTGTGGGAGGAGTGGCACTAGACTAGAGCAAGACAGCCTTTTAAAAGCTGTCGATACGTGCTTCAAATTATTTTATGTTTTGGACATTGAGTATCCCAAGCCTGCTGCTGCTCTTTGGCAGTTTCTACAGCACACAATATATTCTGTGCCAGGAAGTGTTCCATCAACACACTGTTGCCTACTTCAGCAGTTTATAACTGGATAAACTGGACTATGTTTTTTTTTTTTTTTTTGTGCTACCTGTTTCAGAGAACGTAAAACATAATTGCAAATAAATTAATTTGTAACAATATATTTGTATATATTTCTGTGCCTGGCAGTGTTCCCTCAACACATTGTCACCTTATAAAACCAATAAAAAATAAATTTGCTGGACTGTAACTTTTTTTATTTATTTAGCTACCTATATCATCGAACCTAAGACAATTGCAAATAAATTAAATTTAAGTTTAAATTTAAGTTTCTCACCTATGTGGTGAGAAAAGTACTTTTCACTTTACGTTCAAACATATGAAAAGCACTTTTTTGATGATCTGTTTGACAATTAAGTGCTGAAAGTTTCATATATTCCATTATGAAATTAGAAAATAAAATAAAAAAGTTAATTGATATCATTAGTATTGAATTCAGGTAAAAATAATTTAGATGAATAACACATTCAACACAAGTGTTTATTTTAATGGTAAAATCTGCACAATTTATTTACAGCTAAATATTGTTTTCATTACAAAATGTAATTCTAACTGACAAATATTTCTGAAATCTGAATTCTGTCCTTTTTTCGTCATTTTTCATCTAACAGTCTAACATAGTGATCTAAAATACAGAAAAGAACATTTCTAAAAGGCGTCAATATGATTACATTTTTTTTACGATGTTGATTGTACATAAAGCTAAAAAAAATTAAAAGATTTAAAAAAAAAAGCTTTTGTGTACATGCAGTTCATGTCTCATTTAATTTTTAAATCAATAAGTAATTAATTGCAGATACTTTGATGTGCAGCTAAATCATTGATGACTTTATAATCAAAGTCATTTTACCAGATATAGGTGTTGGAAAAATGAATGTTTCAGCTGTGTTTGCAGCAGGTGTTTTCTTGGCGGACAAGGTAGCCTAAGTAGATGTGATGGGTGAAAGTATGGTTGGAGACGGAGACGATGATGTAACGGAGCTTCCGTTGTCATGCTGTGGCATTATATGGGACACACATGCGCACACACAGCCCACGTCCGTCAACAGCCTAATTATCTCGTTTCGGAATCTGACGCCAACAAGTGCATAGAGCAAAGGGTTCAGGCAGCACCTCACATAAACTAGATTGCGTGTTATGTTTTCCTGAAGGTGGAACTTGGTCCAGTCTTCGCAGTGTTTCTGAGTGGGTGTGAATATTTTAATCAGAAGCACCACAGTGTAAGGAAGCTGGAACAGGAGAAAAAGAACCACCAGAAGTGCCATCAGACGCAAAGTCCTCTGTCTACACCAACATTTGCCACCGGCACGGATCAAGACGCATCCGATCGCGCCGTAACACACCACCATCACCACGCAAGGGATGCAGAATCCTACAATCTTTGTCATCTGGGCCCACAGCTTCCATTTACTCACTTCATCGCCCCAAACTTTCATATCGCACAAGAAGGCGTCTGAACCCATGTCGTTCTCCACGGAGCTGAAGCGCAGGTCTGGCAGGCTCAGGAAAACAGAAGTTACTGCGACTCCAAGCGCAGACAGTGTGCTGTAAAACAGCGTCCCAGAACTCCTCTTCCACACGGCCTTGGTGCGAACCACCACCAAATAGCGACTGACGCTAATGCATGACAACAACAGCAGGCCGCTGTAGGTGTTGATGGCGTACATACCGCGGTTTAGCTTGCACAGCACCTCTCCGTACAGCCAGCTGCCATTCAGCGTCTCTCCCATCTGTAACGGAAGAGTCAGCAGAAACAGCATGTCGGACAGAGCCAGGTAGAACAGGAAGACGTCGGTCATGCAGCGTAGACGTAGACGGCGGTACCGCATGAAGGTGACAATGACCAGCCCGTTTCCAATTACGCCTAAGAAGAAGACAATGAGGAAGACCATGGTCTGGACAGCAGTAATGGTCAGCTCCTGTTCTTTGCTGGCTACACACAGCTCAGCAATGTCAGTGACATTGACCTCAGTGACAGAATCGATATCAGTGTAATTTAACTCATAATCGTAAGTTGAGCCTAAAAGTGATGTTAAATCTTCTGTAGTTGAATCAAAGCTCTCCATACCTGTAAAACATGGCATAGTTTTGTTAAAGCTTTTGGAGCAAGGGTGCCGCCATCTTGCGTCACAGTGTAAGTTTGCTCCGTTGGCCAGTTAGGTAATATTAGCATTTCTTTAGTTTTTGAATGCACGCTTGTTTTGAAATGGAGGAAAATGAAATTGAAATCATCCATGTAATGGTAGTACTGCTCTGTCCCCTCGGTGTATCGGCTCAAATGCATAAGGAATTGGACCTATTATGGGCTCAACAGTCCTTTCAAGTTTGTCTTCCTCCATTTCAAAACAAACGTGTGTTTTCTTTTAAATGGTTACATTAATCGTGTTTTATATATATATATATATATATATATATTAAAGTGTAAATCAATTTACTAAATAATGTAAACTTGACTGACTGCTTCATGTCCACTTTAACAGAATGTTAACCAGCATTGTAATGCTTAAATATTATCAATTAATGTTCAGTGCCATGAAGATTTTAAGAAAAAGCAGACGATTTCAAACTCATTATGCTCATCGTTGTGAGATTGTGTGACTGCGCTGAATTTGCCTTCGATCCAGTTGCAAATAGGTTAATGTAAACAATGCAGGTAGGATTCGTTTATGACACAGTGATAGGCTACACCTGAATATTTTCTGCATAGTTCATAAATCCAAAATTGTCGAGCAGATAACTTATTGTGCAAAGTATTCGCCCTGTGAATCTCAACGTCCTTTTCACTTGAAAACAGCGTTTTACTTTCTATTTAATGTTCTGCTTTCGGTTTATATGAATATTCTCCAGCTATCTGGGAAAGCTTAAAACCAAATTCACCGCGTCTACACGCGCGACGCGACTAAAGGCAGTAATCTTTCTACACTGGATGCGACGCGACACGACGCGAGCGACAAATCTCCGACAGTAAATTGATGCCTCATTCTATTAATGACGTAGGCTACAGACAAAAAGGAAAATTAATTTGCAACGGGCGCTCGTTCAGCTTGTCTAGTCCAGTGTAGACAGTTCATGGCCCAGAGGATCCTGTAAAATCTGTTCCTGCCACAAGAAGACCAGTGGCGGTTCGTGGGTTTTAAAGGGGTCATAACATTATCAGCGCAGCGGGAGACGTTCAAACTAATATCACGTAATTTACTTCTCTTTGATGATTGGTTGATATCAGAAGGGAGGCTAGCCTCCTCTATGAGGTTTCTTTTCTCAACACTCCTCAGCGCTGAAAGTGAACACTCGATGCTGATTGGCTAATTTTGTTTACCAACGGAGGCACCAGAGTTCAGCTCTCCCCCGGCCTCCCCCTCCCCTTCTCTATCATTAGCAGTTGTAATTACATCAGCAGATTCGGCACATTTGCCATAGAAAAGCAGTACTTTCCAACTTCATTAACAAGTTATGGTATTACAACTGTGAAATTACAAACAAAAAATACACATTCTGAGACATGAACTGAAATGAACTGTGAATTTTATTAACATTAAATCGTCCTCCCATTTTCACCTCAAAATTATGGGGAAGCTGTGCCTCCCCTGCCTCCCCCGACGAGCTGCCACTGTCAAAATTTTGGGGAAGCTGTGCCTCCCCTGCCTCCCCCGACGAGCTGCCACTGAAGAAGACAAGAATTTTGATGATCTTTTCGGAGATTAGAACTTTGGAAATGTACTATCACACACTCTTGAAAATATACCAAAGATATTTAATAAAAATTATCTAGGGTGACCATATTTTAGTTTTCCAAAAAAGAGGACAGTGGGTACGGGCCAGGCGGGGGGCTGGGGTGTGGTTGAGCTATAAAATAAAATAAATAAACTGACATTAACTCAACTAGCTTTTTAAATTAGAGAACTTTATCGTCCAAAGGCGGCTACAAAACTAATATTTAAGTCTTAATTTCTTCATCGAGGCAAGATGAAAGGAAAATACCATCTAAACTGTTTCTTAAGACAGTCAGTTCCCCTCAGAGATACATTCATACTTTGCACATCGTGAACAGTGAGCTTGCTCTGCCTGCTAATTTTCTCCTCTTTGTGTCTCTGGCCTCTAACACCGTTTACAGACTCTGAAAAAAAAAAAACAGATCGGTGCATCTCTGCTGAAATTCAAATATTAAACTGCTTTTATTTTGGTGGTTTGCCAGAAAATAAATTAATGCGCTGCTTGTTTCAGAGTGAAGCGCTGCGTGTCATGGGCTGCACTCGAACACATTGAAAACTGCAGCGCTTAGGTATTTTTATTTAATTTAATCACTGCCTTCACGATATGTCTATGGCATTGAGCCAAAATGCAATATCGATTACATGTCGATATATAGTGCACCCCTAATTAAAATAATATTATTTAATAATAATAAAAATAAAAAAAACTTAACACATTTGGGCGACCCTATAGCATTTGCCTATTTCGCCTATGCGATGAGCTGGAGTTGTGCCCAATTCTGACCCCTGCCAGATTATTACCCCCCTAGTACTGGTAGGTTTAGGGTTAGGTGTGGGGGAGGGGTTAGGTTTAGGCAATCAGATAGCGATTTCAAGGAGAGGGGTAATAATTTGGCAGGGGGTGGAAAACGGGCACAACACCGGCCCTGCCTTTAACCCACGGGGGGAAATCAAGCCATGGCAACAGTTTAAAAGTAGCCAAATTCCATCGGAAAAAAAAATTAAAAACACGAACTTGACATCCCTGAATCTAACACGAGCTGCAGGAATCATATTTGACTGATCACGGGTTGAGAGGAGAGATGGCTAACAGACCATGCTGGAGGATTTGCTGCTCAACAGATCCTGAGCTCATTGACAAACATCTGATCTCCCTTTACACAGAGCGAAATCGAAAGTGAAAGTGAACAGCCAGCGCTCATCCAAAAGAGACTGTATTCTCCGCATATTCATAGCGGCCCCCTGATGCGCGAAAATTATATGCAATATTAGAATGTTTGCGGGGGTTGGGCGGGACTGGACACAGTCCTCACATGGCTCTAATACAAAAATGCACACTAATGGCTACTGTAGAAAGCAAAAGCCGAATTCCGCCCGGACATTTTGGGCTATTTAGAAATCATGGCCGGACGCATTTTTTGAGGTCCAAAAAGAGGACATGTCCGGGAAAAAGAGGATGTATGGTCACCCTAAATTATGACGTTCTCTCTGCTCCACGGCTAATGGCAGTCTAGTGTTCTGCTGTGCTGCACTAGAGGTCGCAGTGAGCACTAGATTGAGGAGCAGCGCTGATGCTCGCAGCTCTCGTCGGGTGCAGTGGCGTGCGCCTGTAATCCAAGCTGCTGGGAGGCTGAGGCTGGCGGATCGCTTGAGTTCAGGGCTTCGGGGCTGCAGTGGACTATGTTGATCGGGTGTCCGCATTAAGTTTGGTATCGATATGGTGCTCCTGGGGGAGCTCGGGACCACCAGGTCGTCTAAGGAGGGGTGAACCGGCCCAGGTCGGAGACGGAGCAGGTCAAAGCCCCCGTGTCGATCAGTAGTGGGGTCGCGCCAGTGAGTAGACACTGCAGTGCAGCCTGAGCGATAAAGCGAGACTCAGACTTTTGCGTTTGTACCTGCATGTGGACTACCAGCGAAAGAAATATTTACATATTAATTATATTATTAAGAATTCAGTGATAGTCAAATCGTTTCACTCTTACTTGTCAACACCAGATAATGACATTGTCTCACTTTCAAATTTGTAACCTTTTTTTAAACTTTATATCTTTTCAGCAGCGGCGTTGCACTTGTTTGTTAACTTGTTTGAGGCATTTACCGTACGTCGTGTCAAATGACTGGTACTATATCGCCTCTCTCTGGCAGATATGTGATATTTCTGTTCATATTCAGCGTCTGCATTCAATGACCAGCTGGAGACGCTGTTTCACACTTCAAATAACAAATGTTTTAACAACTTAAATATCTCTTGACTGGACAGGCCCAATGTCTGCACGCTGAATCATCATTAATTATTATTCAGTCATGTGTAATATATTCACGTTTCACTGACCTTTTAAAATTATTAACTCATTCCAGAAATAGGAAAGAAAGATCAAACTATTACTTAGTTATAGTTATATCAAACTATTAATTAGTATAGATCAAACTATACTAATTAATTAGATTTAAAGTTAAAAAGAATCCTGCAAAAGACTTGCCTGATCTGGACACTGTTTCTAGGCCACATATCATAATATACTACAAATATATGTTACAGCATAAAACAGGCTCATAAAATAATTCCTACTGTTACTCTTAAGAAGTAGTTCTCAGATTTACTTCAGTTACATCATCCTAAAGAAAACCTAGATAGCATAAAGAAGCATCTTCACATTTATTAAAGTCAAATTTTATTTGCACTACTTCCCGCCACAGTTCAAGACTTCCCTCAATGTCATAGCATATTGCAGGGCATGTAGTGTCTAGCAGTCCCAAAATTGCCCTGTCACAGCCGACTTTGTGGAAAAGCTCCATGTGCTGGTTGTCGTGATCCCAGAAGATTTTCTCATGGTCCAGAGGTTCCTGTCACTGCCTCCCCATCTCTTGGCAAAGCATCCTGCAAGGCTCCCAAACCCTGGTAGCGTCTGCCTCTTTGGCTTGAGACAGTAATACTTGCATATGGTGATATTACTTGATAATGGTGCAAGTACTGAGCACTGAGGCACCCCAGTAGTTAGATGTTGCGACTTATATATATATATATATATATATATATATATATATATATATATATAAAATGTGACATATTTCTGAATGCTTTCCAGCTAATCAAACAAGAACAAAACGTAGGCACTAGGCAGGGCTTGATTTAATGCATTGGTTGTTGATTTTCTTGTGAAGAGTGAATAATTGGAGGCAGATCTGAATGTCAGGGGCTTGACTGCAGCACTGCCTCACATGACAGCAGAGAAAAGTGATCGTATCCTATGATATATCACAGGAAGAACAAGTTATGATTAAAAATGTAAATAATATTCAATAAAAATATATTCACAATAAAATCAGTAACATTCATTAAGAAAATAAATAGGGTCAATTTTGATTTCATGCGGACTAACATATTTCTACAAAGTTCCTGTTTAAGGCTGCAGAGGTTCTTATCATGGCCATCCTGGTTCCTGTTTTCAGTTGTCCTCGATCGTTTTGACTTGATTGTCCACAAACATTTTAAAAGGTTTCCCCATCTAAGGTACAATATTTCCTCCAGTACTTCTGCTGTAATTAGGAGAAAACTGCTTGTTTTATTCTTTTTTTTTATAAAAAGAAACTGTTAAACAAAAAGAAACAATAATTATTATGGGGAAATAAAGAAAAAATTGTATTTAAGCATTTTAATTAAGTTATTCTAATTTATTCATGTTAATTGTGTTAATTGTTAAAAATAGCATATTCATTTGAATAATTTTAAATCATCCTGCAGCCCTCTTGGATGTTTGCTGCGGCCCCCTATAGTGGGTTTCACAGCCCAGTCCTGGAGCGTCCAGTTGAAAGAGAGTTTTCTGTCACAGCTGCTTCATAATTTCCTGATGTTGCATCACTAGAACATGCATTGGTTTCAGTCAGAGCTGCTCCAGAGGTTCCTGTCAGGGCTGCAGACAGTGCCGCACCTGAGACCGCAGTCCCTTAATTTGTTTATTTCTTCTAGGAATATAAACAGCAAAGTTTGCCACAATAAAATGAATGAGCTAAACGTGTGTACATGTGATAAACATACATACATATGATAAATAAAACAGGTAATAAACCACCTAAAAATCCAATGTTATAGCAAATGATTCATGTATTAACCACTGAGTTGGATTAAATGATAGTCAGATGTGTTAAAGGAAAGGAAAATAGCAATTGAATGTTTTAAATTAAAAGTAAAAAACTAGATTTTTGCTGATTTGTTTGGAGATGTTTAAACTCCATGAAGTTCTCTCTGCTCCACGGCTAATGGCAGTCTAGTGTTCTGCTGTGCTGCACTAGAGGTCGCAGTGAGCACTAGATTGAGGAGCAGCGCTGATGCTCGCAGCTCTCGTCGGGTGCAGTGGCGTGCGCCTGTAATCCAAGCTGCTGGGAGGCTGAGGCTGGCGGATCGCTTGAGTTCAGGGGTTCTGGGCTGCAGTGGACTATGTTGATCGGGTGTCCGCACTAAGTTCGGTATCGATATGGTGTTCCTGGGGGAGCTCGGGACCACCAGGTCGTCTAAGGAGGGGTGAACCGGCCCAGGGCGGAGACGGAGCAGGTCAAAGCCCCCGTGTCGATCAGTAGTGGGGTCGCGCCTGTGAATAGACACTGCAGTGCAACCTGAGCGATACAGCGAAACTCAGACTTTTGCGTTTGTACCTGAATGTGGACTAACAGCGAAAGAAATATTTACAGGAGATGCACCTGTATGTCGTGTCAAATGACTGGTACTATATCGCCTCTCTCTGGCAGATATGTGATATTTCTGTTCATATTCAGCGTCTGCATTCTATGACCAGCTGGAGGCGCTGTTGAGGCCAATCGGACTTTTCTCAAGAACCGTGCTCTGAAGTATATAAACAGTCTTATTTATACTGAGATGGATAATAATAAATGTTTTTAACATTTTAAATGTTCCTTGACTGGGCAGGCCCAATGTCTGCACAATCATCCCTGATTATTACGTGTTATGTCAGAAAAGAGAGGCTCACAAAATAATTCCTATTTGATTACTCTAAAGTAGAGGTAGTTCTCAGATCTGTTTCAGTTATATCAAACTAAAAAGATTAATTATAGATAGCATATTAGTATAAAGTGGCATCTTCACATTTATATTAGACTAATGCAAATCGTGCATGAAGATTTCACGACTAAATGATAGACTACTTTTAGAGTTGTGGACAAAAGCGTGAGTAAATAACATTCAGTGTAAAATTCAATGATATTCTAATCAAAACCCGTAAAACATTGGCCGTGGCGCGCAGTCTATAGATTGAATTTATATATTGCATATGAAGCTGAAGCTTTTTCTGTTCTCTCGCTGTCTGTCCGAGAGAAGTCCAATTCATTTCGACGATTCGATTCCTTTGAACAGTTCATTTAAAGGAATCCGTTCGAAAGCGGATTAAGCTAAATTTGCGTCATGATTACATGCTTTGTGTCTAAACTCTAAAACGAAACACTTAAATAAATCCATATGTCGGCACACATTGCTACTATTACGTTTTGTAGTGCCTTTTTAATTTCTTGCAGCCATGAGTCCGCTCATAAAAACAAATTCATTTAGACCTTTAATATAATTTGCATTTACTATAATAATAAAATTGCTTATTGGCTAAAAATATTTTTACGTTGTAATAAAATGTTTATTATTTATCAAAAATTTAATAATATATTTTATTAATGTAATATTTGATCTAGCATAATATTTATTGAAAACATTTTTATTTCTGCTGTTTGACTGTAAAAATATCCCACTTTTTTGCTGCATTAGTCAAATCCCCAATTTAGTGCTGTTCGCCGAATTTTCACATCTTCTGAATTTTACTTAAGGGCGAAAGTTTTCCCCTCACAGATTTTGCACTGGGTTCAAGGTGCCACACTGACAAACACAAAGCTGTTTGGTTTGAAAGTAACTTCTGTGTGAACTGTTAAAACTTTTATGCTATTAAAAATAGACCTTTTTCACCTACATTTTAGGTCACTCATCGAAAAATCAGTAACCCGATTCAGTCCGATTCATGAACGACTCTTTCCGTTCGAATGAACCTTTCAGACGAGTTCTATGAGCCAGTTCAACCGATTCACTAAAAGCTCCGACTCCAAATAACGATTCGGACATCGCAAACTGAAGAAGAGGGGGCGGTACACAACGAGGACCATCTCCAACGGTTTGCATGTTGTTTTTAACGAGTTGTCGTGTGTCTCTGTCAGTCATACGGTTAGCCCTACCCCGCAATCCGACTCTAGTAGCGAAGCCCGTGTCTCCGACTCTTCGAGCAAGCAGACTCCTAGTCCGTTTTAAATCGCTCTCCAGCGTATCGACATTATTCAGCATGCCCGAGCGGAGGCCCTTCGTGCGGTTGCCCACTGACGTCTACCCCGTCAACTACGGGCTGCGCCTCAAGCCCGACCTCATCGACTTCACCTTCGAGGGCAAACTGGAGGCAGCCGTGGAGGTAATGTGAACCCGGTGCCATGCAGCCCCTCTGCCCCCTCTCGTTAGGGCCCCAATGTCATGCCATGTTCATGTTAAGCCTGGTTTTTCACTTTGCATTTTTATAACAGCTGATACTGTTGTTGCTGCTAATCTAACAAGCTACCGGCTAGTGAACCAGACAGAGGCTTTACACACCACGTCTTTCACATTTATGTGTTCCAGCATGTTCGAATTTGGTTATTTAAGGTTAAATACTTAAACCTGCTGTTCTCTGAGGTCTGCCTCTCGCAATAAAGAGAATTAAGCAGTTAGTTGCCCCGCAAGCTAAAGCGCTAACTGGCGCCACACTGCTAACCACGTTAGCCTGCAGGACTGCTGTCATAAAGCACGTAAATACAAACATATATGTCGTAATTTAACCGCCTTCCAGGTTAACGTTATAGTTTTCAGGTACGTGGCCGAGACGGCGAATCAGTCCCGTCTACAAGCTCCTGAGTCACTCTTGAGCCTGTCTGACAGTTTACATGATACTTTATAGCTTACTATAATCACAATGTAGTGCCCGAGGAAACAGTAAGGCGCAATATGGACTTTGTGACTTAAAATAATGCACTTCCATATAAAACCTCCAAAATATGGGGTTCATTAAAAGTTTGGGTACAATCACAGCATTTACTACTAGGTAAATTACTGTGGTTGATGCTGTAAACAGACAGAAGATGACAGAAGAGGTCAATGCGGGCCAGATGTGACAAAATTTAGGTCCGGTCTGCGTAAGATTGTTTGTGGAGCCTTTTTATAGACCAACAGCTTTACATGTTAAGTCATGTTGTACCCCAGTCTAATGAAAGTCGCCTTGCAGTTGATGATGTAGTGATGCCAAAACTTATTGGAGCATGAGATTAACTACGTCCCCCACAATGCCATACACATCATGACCGTCATTTGGCTTACATTTATGAACGCCATTAAAATAGCCTACTGCTAGTGGCTGCCTGTTGTCACATGACCAGTGAGTGTACTCTTGCATCCAAGTCACATCCAGCATCAACAAGCCACATGTGCTCTCTAAAGCTTCACCTTGGAAGATTCAAGCCTCTAAGCACAATGTGTTTCATTATTTGTGATCTAATTCACTGAAAATGAAGTGTGATAATAGTTCAGTTGGGGAATAATTAAAACAGTGGATTTACTGATTCTGGGATGTATTTGTCTGTGGAAAAAACTAGCTTATGGACATGAGGAGAGGAGAGCCTGAAAGCTATTGATCGGCCCGGGAAAGTTTCACTTCAGCATTATGCAATAAATGCAGTCTTAAACAGCCTATTGCAACATAAGAGGCCATGCAAACTGTTGTTCTTTTTATTCATAATCTGATTATATATGCACACATCAGAATTTCATAGCAGCAGGAGATGGCCCTTGAGCCTCAGCAAAGCCGCGAGGATTCAGGAGTTTCTTTTTCCATGTGCGTCGTATTTGCTCGTACTCCTGGAGATTTCCTACAACAAAACAGGAAACGGGAAATTGTATGTACTGTGATATGAGCAAAGATAAAAACGGCTGAAGTAGTGATCCCAAGACACATAGGGTTCTTTCGCTACCATTCGAAACTTTAAAGATTTTTTTAGTGTTTTTACAAGAAGTCTCTTATGCTCACCAAGGCTGCATTTATTTGATCAAAATACAGTACAACAGTAATATTGAGAAAAATTATTAACATTTTAAATGAGTTGTTTTCTGTTTTAGTATGTTTTAAAATGTAATAACTTTCCTGTGATGCAAAGCTGAATTTTCAGCATCATTACTTCAGTCTTCAGTGTCACATGACCCTTCAGAATGCTGATTTAATATGCTGATTTCTTGTTATTATCAGTCAATGGTGAAAACAGTTGTGTTGGTTAATATTTTGGAAACTGTGATACTTTTTTTTTTTTTTTCATCTTTGATGAATAAAAAGTTCAAAAGAACCGCATTTATTTGAATTAGAAATCTTCTGTAACATTGTAAATGCTCCGAAATGTCACTTTTTATCAATTTAATGCATCTTTGCTTAATAAAAGTTTTAATTTCTTTTTTTAAAAATTGTACTGACCCCAAACTTTTGAACGGGAGTGTATATAATTTTAAACTTTGAGGTTAATTTCTCTTTTTGTGTCGGAGAAAGAGGCTGGTTCAGTTTTTACTGAATCAGGAAGAATTTTCCTGCAGTGATTGGCTCTACTGTATGTAGGTGACATGAGATTGTTCCACTTTTATGGCTGTTATCTGATACAGTATGAAACAAACGAAGGTTTCCAGCTAGCGAAAGGCAATGAAGTGTTGCTAGAAAAGAAACCACACACCAAACACTGAAAACTGGGGATCATGAAACAACCGGACCCATTTAAATGTTAAAACTGATCCCTGTGTCATTGTTCTTGACAGGTTACACAAGGGACAAACCAGATTGTGATGAACTGTGCTGATATAGACATAATTACTGCTTCTTTTGTGCCTGAAGGGGGGGACGGTGAGTGCGAAACTGCAAATCCACATTTAGTTGATGTATTTGCTTGACTTTTTTTTTTTTTTTTTTGCATTAAATGCTTTATAGTCTGTTTTATTTTTAGGATTAACTGTGCTCATTTTCTCCCCATCCATTTAGAAATTAACGCTACAGGATTTAACTATCAGAACGAGGATGAGAAGGTGACCCTATGTTTCCCCAGCATTCTGCAAAAAGGTAAAAACCTCCTAAGCTGTCCTGGAAGGAGCCTGCTGCTGTCATTTCAACAATCTCTGTGTAATTATTTGCTATAGTGGGTTTATTGTAGGGCTGCACGATATATCGCAAATGTAAATATCGCAAGGGCGTGCGATATCTGAATCATTTTAATAATAGGCTACTTAAATCAAAACGTTGCAAAAGGTCAAAGT
>NW_015555778.1:1693328-1694596 GCF_001515605.1 Sinocyclocheilus anshuiensis | reverse complement strand
TTTAAATATTTTAAAATATAATTGAAATTGATTTTACACACTTTAAGCAATATCGTATCGCATATCGAATATCGCATTTTTTAACAAGGTATCGCATATCGCATTTTTCTTCAATATCGCACAGCCCTAGTTTATTGTCGCATTGAGGTGGCTTGAGCAGCTTCCTGTTAAAAGATGAATGGGCCTTCCTTGCTCTGTCCTTCTGTATTATGTGCCTTTTGTTTTTTTTTAATCATGGGCTTCTTGTTTTTCAGGGTCGGGATCATTGAAAATAGACTTTGTTGGAGAGCTCAACGACAAAATGAAAGGCTTCTATAGGAGTAAATACATGACTCCTTCGGGAGAAAACCGCTATGCTGCCGTCACACAGTTTGAGGTAAATTCATATCAGAGTACTTTCTTTGCTCGTTCGCTTTCTCTGCCACTGTTTGCTTTAGCCCTGTCATTTGTCATGCCCCCCTCTCGCTCTTCCTGCTCAGTCATTCGACTCCTTCGGGAGAAAACCGCTATGCTGCCGTCACACAGTTTGAGGTCAATTCATATCAGAGTACTTTCTTTGCTCGTTCGCTTTCTCTGCCACTGTTTGCTTTAGCCCTGTCATTTGTCATGCTCCCCTCTCGCTCTTCCTGCTCAGTCATTCGTTTTCCTCTGAGATCTTGACCGTTTCTCTCGACAAAGACGAATTCACATAATCATTCAGCATATGCTTTTATACTTGCAAATGAGGAAAAACAAGCAATTTATTATACAGGAGCTGATAATGGAGAAGTAAAATCGTAGTAGAATTAAACCTGTTACATAATGTGTTGCTTGGCCTTTGATAACATGCGTATTGTACCATTTTAATATATTTGTGTGTTCCACTATGATGCTTACATTACAAATCCATTAAAGTAATTTTGATACTCCAGCTTATTATATTTGTACTTGGAGTTGATGGAAAAGTAATTGGCCCTTTCGGTTTAGTGCTGCGTTGCCACTGAAAAATGTACATGCATTGATCTTGTACATCCGTTTTTATGCCTGGCCAAGCCTAAATGTTTGGTTTTCGGTGATGTAATCTACACTGTTGTTGTACATTTTGCTGATTTATTTGTCTGCAAGCCTGGTAATGTTATCTAGCTGACTAACATAGAAATTGCAAAAAAATACTTTTTATAGTCAGTCTTGTTATGTGTGTTAAGTAATCAGTTATTGCACATTTTCTAAAAAAGGACCAAAAAAGTATAACCAAAACATTTATATAACAGCAGTAGTATATAATAATA
>NW_015555778.1:1681719-1693072 GCF_001515605.1 Sinocyclocheilus anshuiensis | reverse complement strand
TATGTATGTATGTATGTATGTATGTATGTATGTATGTATGTATAAGATTAAAATACATTTTTAAAAATAATATAAAAAAAAATTTTTGTCACTGGGCCAGTAAAAATGTTGGCAGGGCAAGTAATTAATAATGTTTTTGCCATTGTTTTCCAGCAAAGGTGTGTTTGATTTAAGAAAACCTAACCAAAATGTTTTGTGAAATTGTAATGAATAATAAAAAAAAAAATTTGCTATAAATAAAAATGTACCTTCTTTTAACACTGGGCCAGTGAAAATGTTGGCAGGGCAATGTTTTGGTTTTAGGCCTAGTGTTTACTAGCAAAAGTGTGTTTTGTTTATGGAGTTATATAACAGCTATATATTTTCCAGCTTGTTTCACTTTCTTTTAAAAAAAAAAAAAAAAATGAAGAAAAAAAACTGGCAACCAAAATGTTTTGTGAATTTGATGAAGAATGAAACAAACATAAGAAATGCACTGCGTAAAAATACAACAAATTCTTTTGTCACTGGGCCAGTGAAAATAAAAATCCAAACTGCTGACCTGACTGGGCCATAAGAAAAAAAAGAAAGAATCAGAATAGAGTGCTTTTGTGCATCTGTGGTTTTTGATGCCATGCAAATATCCTGCACGTGTATAAATCACTGCAACCCACGCTAACCCTGAGTCCTCTCTTCCCATCTCGCTGTCTCTCACCTCCAGGCCACGGACGCACGTCGAGCTTTCCCTTGCTGGGATGAACCCGCTATCAAAGCCACTTTTGACATCACCCTTATCGTCCCAAAGGACAGAATAGCCTTGTCAAATATGGTATGTGTCAATTTTTTTTCTTTCCCTCTGGAAACAAACGTCCCTAAATGACTTGATTCACATTACTGTCAGACGTGTGCTTTATCTAACACAGGCCCAGAGGCGTTGTGCCTCGCCTAGCCGATGTACATTCTCTGAGTCATGACACTTACGGCACACAAGTTTTGACCTGTGACGTGTACCAGTCGCATTCCTTCTCTCTTTTGAAAATGAATTTTGTACCACTGTATTGCTTTAATAACCTCTACTACTGGTTTTTATCATTCTTAGGAAGTTATTTGTTTTTGTGGTTTCATCAATTTGCATGTAAAGTGAACAACCACAGTTTATTTACATGTCAGTCAAACGGCCCCTTCCACACTGAGGCCAAAAAAGGCTGCAAATTGAACCTGACTTTCCTATTTCTGTGTAGAATGTTTTTGATCGAAAGCCATATCCAGAGGATCACAGTCTGGTGGAGGTGAAGTATGCCACTACACCCATCATGTCCACCTACCTGGTGGCGTTTGTCATTGGCGAGTATGACTTTGTGGAGAGTCAGTCATCAGATGGTGTGACGGTCCGTGTGTACACACCTGTCGGAAAGGCAGAGCAAGGGAAATTTGCACTGGAGGTATGAGAACTGCTCTCTCAGTTTGTGACTGTTTGCATTTTTTGGCATATAACATTTAAATTGGTTTAGATATTTGTAGTCCAAACAGCAAAACCACATGAAAGCTGCTTTTTGTACAGACCTAATAATATTTTTAAAATGTATATTTTTAATGTTTTATTTCAAAACATCTGATTAAAATAAAAAATATACACTACTATTCAAAAGTTTGGGGTCAGTACAATATTTTATTTATTTATTTTTTAAGAAAGTGTTACATTTTTTTCAGCAAGGATGCATTCAATTGATCCAAAAAATGAACGTAAAGAGTTTAACATTGTTAAAAATAATTTCTTTTTTAAATAAATGCTGTTGTTTTGTACTTTCTATTCTTCAAAGAATCCTGACAAAATGTATTGTGTTTTTTCAAAAAAGTATTAACATTGATAATAGAAAACTTATTTTAAATTGTAACAATATTTCACATTGTTTTACTGTATTTTTGATAAAGTAAATCAGCATTGGTGAGCATAAGAGACTTTACTGACCCCAAACGTTTGATCTGTAGTGTATATATTTAAAACATATTATTATTGTTTTATTAATATTATTAACATTATGATGTTTATACCATAAGCTGACAATTATCATCATTTTTGGACTATAAATGTTATATTAAAATTAAAGCTAAAAATAAATCATTTTGAATGCTACACGTGAATTTAAACATCACAACATTATAATGTATAGTATAAAAAAATGACTTAATGCTAGCTGTGGTTATAATAACACTTTCATTGTGAAAGTGAAAAACGTTTTTATTTTTATTTTCTTCAGGTTGCTACAAAGACCCTTCCATTCTACAAAGATTATTTCAGTGTTCCTTATCCGTTGCCTAAAATTGATCTAATTGCTATTGCTGATTTTGCTGCTGGTTAGTGTTATTTTCTTTAAATATTAAACATTTCATAGACATTGTTATATTCAGTTTTAACCTTTGGTGCTCTTGCGTCCTGTAGGTGCCATGGAAAACTGGGGCCTTGTTACTTACAGGTGATTTTTTAATTAAATGATTAAATGGCAAACTTAAGAGTTGATCAGTCAACATGGAAACCCAGAACCTTGTGCTTTTTGAAAGCAGCCATTCAGGAAAACCTCATTAATATTTAATCTTATCTTGGTAGCATGTTAATCCCCAGTCATACCTGAACAATATGAACCACATTATGTTCTGTACTCTGTTCTTATGCATTTTTTTATTGGCTTTTTTTTACATTTTGTGTTCATCCCCTCACAGGGAGACTGCTCTGCTGATTGACCCAAAGAACTCGTGTGCGTCGTCCCGGCAGTGGGTCGCCCTGGTAGTCGGCCACGAGCTGGCACATCAGTGGTTTGGGAACCTGGTTACCATGGTGAGTGTTCAGATGTCCAGTGTGGTAGGTACGCCACATATAGTTTTTGTAGGTGACAGTGGTATTTGAATGTAACTGTATTATTCAGGGTGCTGAGAAAATGTCTGTTGCTGCAGGAATGGTGGACTCATTTGTGGCTTAATGAAGGTTTCGCATCTTGGATCGAGTACCTTTGTGTGGACCACTGTTTCCCTGAGTACGACATCTGGACCCAGTTTGTATCTGCGGACTACACTAGAGCTCTGGACCTGGATGCGTTAGATAACAGCCACCCTATTGAGGTCTGCAACAGATGAGTGCATCTCTCTCATTACCCCCGATCTCACAGTGTGTGTCTCTGGTGTTTGTTGCTTTTAAGTGTTTGTGTGGATAGCAGGAAGTTTTGATTTGCACTTTGTTTGTAGTCTGTTTGTTTACTCAGCCATATCACTTACAGCATTTAAATTCCAGACCCAGATTTAGCCTGATGAAATATTGATCTCTGAGTCATGTTTCAGAGCGCGTGTGTTTTAAATCGTAGGTTGATGTCGGACACCCTTCAGAAGTGGATGAAATATTTGATGCCATATCATACAGCAAAGGGGCCTCTGTCATTCGCATGCTGCATAACTACATTGGCGATGAGGTGAGAGGTCACGTTCAGCCAGCTGCAGAGAGACATTCACAGTGTAAATCTGTCAGACAGGTGGTCGATGTGGGTCCCCCAGGAGTATGTATGGAAAGACATGTTGCTCATCTGTCCATTGTGCTGGAGTCTATGATGTTCTGGCATTTGGAATCTGATAGATGACCAGCCCTTGTTAATACTGACTTCTAGATTCATTTACAGTTCTTTACAGTTTTGGTTTTGAATTGATCTTGAAATTATTGAAATTATCTTTCTTTTAGGATTTCAGAAAGGGAATGAATGCTTACCTTTTGAAGTTTCAGCACAAAAATGCATCTACTGGTAAGTTATCGCGACAGTCTTTGTGTAGATTAAGCTTTGACCCTCTAATAATTTTTGTCTTGGTGATGAAACGGCCTAATGACTTTGTGAGCCTCCTTATTACAGTGTTTAAGCTTATTATGATTATACATGTAACTGCCTCTTCACAATATTTGAAATCCAAATTTTGTTGTAGAATTTTTAGATATCTTATAGTTTTTTAATTTTAATAAGGCGGCATTAAAAAACAAACACACAAAAGTTGTTTGATGTAATACATATACCCAAGTCACCATCCTACTTTTTTCTTTTTCAATAATCTGTTACACTCGGATGTGCATTACATTACAGAAGAAAACATCTGTCACTACTTCCATTTCATTGCAACATTAGATATGAATAAAAGAGTTCTTCAAGTCTGTGTGTTATAGGCTTAGGCTGTGTTTGACATGAACAAAACTCAATTTTGTAAATCACAATTATTTTTATGACAGTTGCTCATCAGTCTAAACTGATAATTGTGACAGTCCTAGCTTGCAGTGTGTTTTAGACAGAGTGACCTGTGTATCTGTGTTATTTTCAATGTAAAACATTTTAATACATTTTTAGAAATTATACTTTATAAATTAGAACATATCCTGGAACTCAGCACAATTGTAAAAAATATATTTTAAAAAACTGAAGTCCAGATCATTTTGTTAATTAATTATCATTTTATGGATCTACACACCCAGCATTTGTAGAGTGCAGTGATTTCATCTTTTTTAATATAAAATGTAAAAAATAAATAAAATAAAAATAACCATTCATTTTCACTTGTGCTCAGTGTATGTAGGAAAATGTCTCCATGAGGAAATGATTCAGCATACAGCCACAATCTGATCCAAACAACAGGGATTACAGCTGTAGTAATTACATAGTGTGTTACATTGTAATTCTGACACGACATAGTATGTGGCGGGAGTGTTGTGGGTGTGGGTGTGGGTGTGTGGTCATGCACCAGTGTTGTTATTATGCTTTGTTAATTGTTGTGTAGTCAGAAATAAAGGGTGTAACATCTCTCTTTGTCTATCCCAGAGGACCTTTGGGAGTGTTTGGAGCAAGCAAGTGGGAAGCCTATTGCTGCAGTGATGAATTCCTGGACCAAACAAATGGGCTTCCCTATTATAGTAGTGGATCAAGAGCAGGTAACATTTACAAACCCATTCTCATAAACATCAGGTTTGGTTTGGTTTGGTTTTATTTTGTGTTTTGTTTTGATCCGACACTGTGGGATTGTGTGTGTGTGTGTTTTTTTTTTTTTATCTGGATGTTTTTTTCCCCTAACACCTTGTCCTAACTACACGCGACATGATGCCGCGACACGCGATAAAAGGTATCTTTTCCATGTTAATAGGAGTTTTTGTCCTAACTAGCCGCGACGGCGACACACAAAATTTCTATTTCTGCGACGTCGCAGCTGGAACAACAATACAAAATATAGTACAGTAGATAATCTCCGGTGATTATGTGCTTTATTCAAAGTTAAACATGTCTAATATGAGTTTAAATATCATTTTGTGTGACCTTATAGCCATACTGAAAGCAACAACAGAGTTTACCTCAGATCTTGAAAATAAATGAAAGCAAAGATGTCCGTTAAAACCGTGAACTCACTGCGAACCAACGAGTGTATTCCATAACAAAGATGGTATCAGTCACTCAGTATGTACATTTGATGTTAAAAAGCTTTAATATTTATGAATTAGATTATAAACGTATCCATTTCGTTGCATGAGCAGTACGCTTCCACAGAGAGCCCGCCCACACACGCTTCTGATTGGCTGTGATATTTGATTGATTCTGTCGCGTCGCGATGTCGCGATGTCGCGGCAGTGCGCTTCCAGAGAGGCTCCGCCCACACACGCTTCTGATTGGCTGTGATATTTGATTGATTCTGTCGCGTCATGTCTGGTGTGGACACCCAAATTGTTTGTCGCTGGAATCTTGTCGCGTCACGTGTAGTTAGGACACGGTGTAAAGTTTCAAATATAATTTAAATACCCCTCAGGGTATTAAGAAGTTTTGCTGAGATGGACTATGGGAGCATCTGGTAATAACAACTGTTGTCTTGGCAATACCAGATTTAATCAGAGCTGAAATAATTGTTTTTTTTCCCTCCAGCATGGCAGTGACCGTGTGCTGAAAATCTCTCAGAAGAAGTTCTGTGCTAGCGGACCACGTAATGGTACATGCAAAAAAGAGCAGTTAAACTACTGGATCTGCTGACTTTAACTATTTATTTATTTCTCTTTTTCTGACTCTGTTTTTCTCTAATATCTGTTTTTATGTGCTAGATGAGAACTGCCCCAATTGGATGGTTCCCATCAGCATCTGCACCAGTGAGGACCCGAGCTGCACCAAGATGAAGGTTCTGCTGGACCAGCCTGAAACCACAGTTAACGTCACCAACATTGCACCTGACCATTGGATCAAGGTCAGATTGCTGTATTTTATGCATTTCATGGAAAAGGCTATTTATAATTTAAATATCAATGAACTCTGAAGATTGAAATGACATCAAAGTTTGAAGATCGGTCTCGTGCATTTATAAAAATGTGCATATTCTTCCATATGCAGATTAATCCCGGTACAGTGGGATTCTACAGGATCCAGTACAGCTCAGCCATGCTGGAAAGTTTGTTGCCTGGTATCCGAGACCTCACACTGCTGCCTGTGGACCGCCTGGGTCTGCAAAACGACCTCTTCTCCCTGGTGAGACGCCACATATGCGTCTGAATCAGTGTTTTGCAAGTCAGAGTAGAGGCTCAGATCTCCACCTTGAGTCAAGTCTCAAGTATTGATGGTTAAGACTTGAGTGACGTGTCAAGTTACACAGTCTTGTGGAAGTCAGGTTCTTTCAAGACTCCAACAAAAAAAAAAAAAACTTTGTTAGCAAACCTGTATGGATACTGAGAAATGTTAAGTGGGCATTTTGCTGAAACAATAAAGGTGTAGAGGATGTTGTTATTTGTAATATCTATTGGAACATTTCTGTTAATTTTTTTTATAATAATTAAATATTATTTATATAGGACAAAAAAAATCTAATTAAAGGGATATTTTACTTGAAAATGTAAATTCTATCATTTACTCCTTCAAGTTCCAAACCTGTATGAGTTTCTTTCTTCTGCTGGCCCCCATTGATTTCAATAGTATTTTTTTTCCATACTATGGAAGTTAATTGGGACCAGCAACTGTTTGCTTACCCACCTATCTTGTATGTTCAGTAGAAGAAAGAAACTCATACAGGTTTGGAACAACTTTTTGGGTGAACTAACCCTTTAAATGTATTAAATTGTTTGTTTTTGTTTTTAAATTTGGCTAATTATAAAGTGTGTGCTTGTCTGTTTGAGTGTTTTAGTATTGGTCTTTCACTAAGCTCTTTTATAGGCTACAATTTATTTATTTTTTTCCAATGTTGCTATCTTTGTGTTCAGTGTTGCTGAAATGCTTCTTGAGAAAAGCAATTTCAACAATATCATTATTCGTTTCTGTTTCTCCTCTCCATCCATTACGACTGTCCGTTTTTAATAGTGTTGTGCTGTCTCGCTCTCTGTCGTGGCCTCAGGCTCGAGCAGGTATGATCAGTACTGTGGAGGTGTTGAAGGTGATGGAAGCATTTGTGAATGAGCCAAACTACACGGTGTGGAGTGACCTGAGCTGTAATCTGGGTGTTCTGTCCTCTCTGCTCTCACACACTGACTTCCACGAGGACATCCAGGAGTTCATCCGAAATCTCTTCACCCCTATCGGCATGAAGCTGGGCTGGGACAGCAAAACCGGAGAGGGTGAGAGCCAGAACTCACAATTCATAAAGGCATATGAACATTCTGTCATAAAGATGTCATTCCAAACCTCTTTGACTTTCTTTAATCTGTGGAACATAAAAAGATGTTATTTTGAAGAGGCCATTGACTTCCATTGTATGAACAAACACACTGAGATTTTTATGTTCCACTGAAGAAAGAAAGTCATAATTTTGCAATGTCACGAGGGTGAGAAAATGATAACAGAATTTTCATTTTTGGGTGAACTATCCCTTTAAAGGTGGCATATTCTGTAATTTTGTGGCACGTTTTCCCTACAGTCCATTTACAATCTTTGCCTAGGTTTCTTGTACTAAAACAGATTTTTTTTACATGACCAATTTCTTGCTTAAAAGTTGTTAAAAGTTGAAAGGGTGTTGATTATGTAAATGTGGTGTCATAACCATGGCGATTTCACAAGCCATTGTTTTCGGCTTTATATGGTTGGGGTTACCAAAATACAGAAGTTTTTGTAGTAGATAACAGGAACCGTGATATTGCTCTTTGCATTTTCAATACCAGTTTTGATACTAACTTTAAAACAAATATGTTATTGATTTAGACTCATTTATTTAAGAAGTTACATTCATGTGAATATTAAATATAAATATTAGTAAATAAATGTAAACAATAACCATAAATAAATGTATTTATACATTTAAAAATAGCATGTAGCATTCAAGCATTTCTTATTTAAATATAAAATATAAAGATATGTAAATATAACTACTTGAAATATGCATAAAAATTGCATGTAGCCTGCAAGTGTTTCTTATTTAAATATGCATTATATATACATATATGCATATCATTTCTTGAAGTTTGAAGTAGTAGTCAGTGTTATGGATGTTATACAGTGTTCAGCCATACATCAAGTACATTATTTGCCCACAGCCCCCGCCGTCATTTAGCTTTTTCATAGATATAAAAATATTTAGTTTGGTTGGACAACTGATGCTACATTTATAAACAGAAAGCATCTGCTCCATACAGCAGGAGTCAGATTTCCCTTATCATGTGAATAGAGTAAGGAGAGATGACTGACAAGAAGATGGTGGAGGATTTGGTGTCAAAGTGACTTTGTCTTTGTTTTATTAGTGCTGTGTTTGTGGACCACAAGCTAAGCATTTGTTTTCAAGTAAGGGGAAAATCCAATGATCTTTTATTGATTTGTTATAATACAGGTATATACAGCTGCTAACATGGCATGCAGGAATATATACTGTATATATATATATAGTTGCAACGAAATTAGAATTCGTTCCCACGTTTGAAATCATTTGTGCCCATTTTGTAGTAATTCATTCAGTACAATGTCACCATGATTTAATAAAACAAGAGAACAAATTAAGTTGTAGGAATGAAATCTTAATTTGTGGCCACATTAAATATATTTTTGTTACATGTCACCTGTCTTTTTTTTTTTATTATTGAAAGCCTTAGTACTGTAAATGTTTAGTATAAGCAGGTTTGTCATTGTACTGTTTTAATGTTGTTTTTTTCATTAAGAATAATAATAAACGCAACATTTTCAAGCATTAATTTTGTTCAAAGAAAGTGAAAGATGTAAAAATCTAATGTTAAAGATAATAAGCGCTACAGATCCTGAGAGTAATTGACAAATATCTTATATTGTATAATATCCATTGTAATCAGTGATGTCAGCGTTGTATTTCAAAGTATTACAAACAATAATCAGTGTGAAAATTTCCTCACTGTAGTATCCCTAATTTGACACAGTATTTCAGTAAACAGTTTGTGCTTGATTAGTTGTCATTCATTTGTCACGAGACACTCAAATGACGTGGCTGCTCTTCTCCCGTCTCTTGTTCAGGGCATTTGGACGCCTTGCTGCGGGGTCTGGTACTGGGGAAGCTGGGTAAAGCGGGGCATAAAGGCACTCTGGAGGAGGCCCGGCGGAGATTCAAAGAACATGTGGAGGGTAAACAAATCCTGCCTGCAGACCTCAGGAGTCCAGTGAGTCGTCTCGCATTTCTGCTTATAATACAGACAGATTTGCATCAGTGTACCAGTGATGCACCAAAATTTGGACAATTGACATTTTGGTGATTAAAAAATAAGCGTTTTTCAGATGGTGTGTGTTGAACGTCTTCGTGTTTATTTTGCACAGACATGGATAAACTGCAACAGGTGAACATGTCAGCTGTGAGGACGCTAGTGCTGGAATAACAGTATCCATTTAGTATCGAACAGTTATTATTTTTGTTTAACTACATGTACTTACTATATGGTTAGGGTTAGGATTAGGGTTTGGCTTAGGGTTACTTGCATGTAATTATGCATAATTAATTGTTATTATAATAGTAAGTACATTTAACATGTGTAACAAGGACACCTTAAAATAAAGTTTTACCGGACATGTTTATCAGCTGATTTTGTAAATGGTGTTCCTGTAGTGTTTATTAGTACTGGCTCAACATGTCCCTGTAAACGTAGGTGTTTCTGCATTCCCTTTAGGTGTACCTAACAGTTCTGAAGCATGGAGACAGCACAACGCTTGACACCATGCTCAAGGTGACAATTAGCACGTGTCTGAACATTACACAGCGACAGCCTTGAAGGTGCAGATAAATAAAATGCATCTCTCATGTTCTGTGTTCAGCTTCATAAGCAGGCAGACATGCAGGAGGAGAAGAACCGCATCGAGAGAGTGCTGGGAGCCATTCCCGCCCCGGACCTCATCCAGAGAGTGCTTAACTTTGCCCTGTCGGTACGCAAGTACACACACACTTACTGTAGAAAATAGGTCAGACTGTGGAATCTTTTAAAGCACCAGAAACACACTTTGTGAGAGTGTGAAATGTTTGAATGGATAAAGGGAATGGCAGGAAACTGTCAAGTCTTTTGGGGTGAATTGTGCCAAACCTGTCAATTATATGTCCCGATCATATTTTACACCAAAAAAGAAAGATATAAAAAAATGTATATACGTCTGTGTGTGTATAGATATATGAAATATCTTTTAATATATCTATAATATTGTTGGATTCATCTATTATTATGTGTTTTAAAGGACCGGTATTATTTCTGTCCCTGTGATTAATGTTTAAAGCTGCAAAGCATCACTTTTCCTCAGGAGATCAATAAAGCACCATTTTCATCTCTCTCATCTTTGAATGAACATTCTCACTAGAAATCTTCTCTGACACGCTCATTCTCTGAGCTCTAATCCGAGTCTGTGGGAATTAAAAACCTCCAGAAGTGTGAACAGTGACGCTGAGTGTGGCTGTGGTATTTTTAGGAGGAGGTTCGTCCCCAGGACACAGTGTCTGTAATCGGGGGCGTAGCTGGAAGCAGCAAACAGGGGCGCAAAGCTGCATGGAAATTTGTTAAGGACAACTGGGAAGAACTTCATAACCGTTACCAGGGCGGCTTCCTCATATCAAGACTCATCAAGGTGAAACAAGTGCAATACACAATTAAGATGGGAAATACAGTAGCAGACCGAATTTATTGATTGTGAATCATGAATATATGTATGCAGTTTTGATGCGTTGTTCATTTTGTTTCTTCACTGCAGCTGACAGTGGATGGGTTTGCAATAGATAAAATGGCTGCTGAAGTTAAGGTGAGCATTGCCACTTACAAAGCCATTTTAGACTGACAATGTTGTATAATATACATTTTCTAGTTATTTTCTGCTGTAAAATATTATGTAGACTAGATACCGCACTTGGACAGAATAGAACTTGCTTGTAAAACCATAAGGTTATAAGCGGTGTGTGTGTGTGTGTGTGGGTGTGT
>NW_015555778.1:1660958-1681671 GCF_001515605.1 Sinocyclocheilus anshuiensis | reverse complement strand
TTTTTTTTTTTTTTTGGCTAGCTAATATACACTTCCATTCAAAAGTTTGAGGTTTTAAAATAAATTATTGAGCAAGGATACATTAAATTTATCAAAGTGACCATAAACACATTTATAATGTTAAAGGGATAGTTCACCTTCAGTTGCTGGTCCCCATTGACTTCCATAGTATGGAGAAAGAAAGAAAAAACTATGGAAGTCAATGGGGACCAGCTACTGAAGGTGAACTATCAGTTTAAAAAAAATTCTATTTTTGTTCTGTTTCAAATAATTGCTGTTCTTTTGAACTTTCTATCCATCAAAGAATCTGCAGAATCACGGAAATAAATAGCATTTTAAAATATATTCAAATAAAAATGGTCATTTTAAATGTTATTTTGAATGATATTAATATTTCACAATATCACCGTTTTTACTGCATTTAAAAAAAAATAATAATAATTCAAGCAAACATTTCAAACAAAACCTGAAATATGTTTGTTTGGTTTTAAATGATGAAACATAGATGTACTGTGATACAAATGCATGAGTTTGAAAAGAGACTGATAACCACCACAGGTTGCTGTTCTTAACAGGAATGTTGGTGGTTTTTCTGTTTTCAGAGTTTCTTTGAAAGTCATCACGCGCCAGCGGCCGAGCGCACGGTACAGCAGTGCTGCGAGAACATTCTCCTGAACGCTGCCTGGCTCAAGAGAGACGCAGAAGACATCCACCAGTACCTGCTGCAGCGGAAAGCGCCCCCCGTCTGACCTCTGACCCCTCCCTGACCTGCTCACTCACTCTAAAATGAGCATCATCTGGCTATCTTCAGCGAAAAAGGAAACGATTACAAAACTGCAACTCCATCTTAAGAATTACCCAAGAGTCGATAAAGAGAAGTGAGACTAGGAAACTGAGACTGTGATTCACGTAGTACCCCATTCTGCCAGTGGGAGGCGCAAGTGCACTCGAGCAGAGCTGTGACTGAAACACAAGAGATTCTCCATATTATTTTATGAGCTGGTAATGCATGGCCCTCCTCTCTTACAGTGTGGTATTATTACACAATCATCTCTCTTTCCTTACATTCACAGATTGAAAAAAAACAAGCATGATGTTGATATGCTCAATTTTAAATTTGTGTTTTCTTTTGTTCTGTACAAATGACGATCTCCTCCGGTTTTATTAGTAATGGCTGTATACACATTTTACCCATAATCCTCTGCGGCGTGACTAGGCAGAATGGGGGTTAAAGGTTGGGATGCACTGCTGACTGAACAGACTCTGTGGTAACGGCTCTGAATCCCATCGTTAGTAACGGTTACTGAAGATGCATAAGCATGGTACTTTGTGTATATTGTAAACTGCGAGCATTAGTTCTGAGACCTTCAATTAATCTGAAATGTGATTATATATACATACGTATTATCTCTGATCTTTGCCCTTGTCTCCTGTATGTGCGGCACTTCCAGTGGTTTATACCTCCAGAACCTGCGAAAGAAATGAATGCAATGAATGATAAATTACACAGAAAGACATCAGAGTCATTAGCATCGGCCATGATAATGCAAAGCTGTTAAAGAAACCTTTTATAAGATGTACTGAATGATTATTTTGCTGTTGTTGAAATCAAAAATAGCATTTGGGACTCTAGTTTGGGCCCCCAAAAAAATCATGATTCTGCCTGGTTTCAAACTCAGAGGCCTTAAATTGGGAAATGATTATATTCGCTGACAAGCCGAGATGCAATGGGCTCATATTAGCATTGTTGAACATCAAACCAACTGAGAATTTAATATCAGATATGGGGCCCAACGGAGAGTTCGTGATCATCAGATTCTGTCAAAATCTTTCCCTGAAATGTGCTTTTGTTTAAAAATAAGATTGATGTTCATTAAAGAAGATGAGAAAAAAGTGAAACAATGGGCACAACTGCATTGTGGGAATGCAGTGTTGGTTTTGTGCATGTAAGGTATGACTCCTCAAGCTCTTATATTTGTGTGCATTTTGTAAACTATATACACATGAACATGTATCCTTTAAATGTAGACTATGCCACAGAGGTTCACACCGTTCAAATGAGTGTTTCAAAAACATAACTTGTGAATATACATGCAAATGATGATTTAAATCATGTGCAGCAGGTACAGCAGGAGGAAAGACGAGGTTTTATCAGCATCACAGATGCTCAGTTTTGGAAGCACAGATATAACGATGAAAGTTTACTTGTGTGTGCACAGATTTTCTGTCGGGAGCTTGTGTTCACTGCAACATTTGGCCTGCCTGAGGTTTGCATACGGTGACTGAATTTGAACAGCAGACTTCAAACAGCAATGATCGTGTCAGAGTCTGATTTCACAACATTTTCATTGCATTATTGCCGGAGACGATATAGAAACCAGGCAATAAGCAATCACATCTGATGCAAGAGAGAAGAAACCTTGTGCAATGGATTGCTTGCATTTATAAAGCTAATTAAAAAGACAATTAATTAATCTGTATTCCAGCTTTAACACATTTGCTGGTAGCTTATCGAATGCTGTAGTGTGGAAAACTGGAATTCAATTTAAAATTTTACAATTGTCATGGGAAATAACAATCGAATAAAATGGTAAATTCCTTTAGTGAATATATGTTTTTTAAGATATGCTCAGGTATGAAATATTTTATCAGCTGTACATTGTTTGAGAATATAAAAGGATTCATAAAAACTTTAATCCAGCCACGCCCGGTTTCAGAATCAAATCACTGAGGGTGCTCTACTTCTACTTTGACATACTGTATATTTTGGTCCCGTTGCTTGCTATGGTTATCATCACTATGTCAGTCATTCCAATATGGAGAGTGAATCCCGCGGACTGAAAAACAACACGCGACAGTGTGAAAGGGTCAGATACTGTACGGTGTACGGCAGGGGTGTCGAACTCAATTCCTGGAGGGCCGGAGCCCTGCAGAGGTTTGTTCCCACACACACACACACACACACACACACACACACACACACACACACACACACACACCCACCATGTGGTGTACGAGGTCAGATAGTGTAGTGCCTCTCCTCTCCACCGGAGGACAGATTCACACACGTTCGCTGTTTTTCAGTTAAATGAAGGAGACAGTGAGGCAATAACATGGCGACTTCTATATGCAGGCCGTTGAAATGCCTTCAACCGACAACATATCTGAATATAAAGGTATGAAATTAAAAGTTTACGCCAACGGCATCTTTCGCAAATATACAGTGTAAATGTGTGATGTTGCTCGCATAACTTCAGTGAATATGCACCTGCATGCTAAAATGTTATCAACTGGAGACTTCAGTACCTATTATAAATGCTTCAATTATTTTTTTAACCTGTTTTTCTACGGAAAAGCAAGTTTTGTTTTTTTTTGGCAAAAGGTCAATATACATTTAATCTACACTAATTTATTGTCAAAACCTCTCCCTGAAAACGCAGTGCTCCGCGTCGCTGCTGGACGTGCGGCTGCCGCAGCCGGTGTTGCTTCCGATCCGCACAAAGAAGCGCTACTTCATTCCTCCGGCGGTGAATGTGAAACAGAAAACCCAAAGCGAGCAGGACGATAAATCCCGGGCTGCGGGTGTGGTGGTCCGGCAGCAGTACATAGAGAGAGCCATCAACATCTCATGCACCGGTACACGTCAAACTACTGTCATTGCCTTCACGTTTCTATGCAAACTCCTCCAGTACAAAGTCTGGACTCACCTACTCATTCTTTAGTAAGTAATAATACATTTACTTATACTAATAATAAGAATATACTTTTTAAGAAATGTGTACATTGGCACAGTTTACACCAATGTCAAACGTTTAACCATAAACCATCCGATCAAAGTGTTTTTAGGATCACTGTGTGAAACATACACTACCTTTCAAAAGATTGGGGTCAGTATGATTTTTATCTATTCATTTTTTTTAAAGAAATTAATACTTTTATTTAACAAGGACACGTTAAATTGATAAAAAGTGACATTAATCAGAATCAGAATCAGAAAGAGCTTTATTGCCAAGTAATCCGGTAGAAGATTGTGTGGTGTGTTCTGCCGAATGTTCAGCAGCTCATCCCTGGTACAACTGATCGTGTTTGAGAAACAAAAAACAGGAAAAACTAACAAAAACAGTACAAACACTGGAGAGCCAAACACTGAGGCTGCCGTCTGAAATCTTAACCCCAAACTTTGGAATGTTAGTACACATTCAGCCAAGGGTGTCCAAACTTCTGTTTTAGTGCATAAAAGTGTGCGATATGTTTAGTATTTTGTTTAGATACGTCTTCTCCAAAACATTTTGAGTCTTGACTATTGCTCTTTATATGTTCAGATGATAAATTGTTAAACAAGTGATGTTGGATTTTCACATGATGGTTAATTTTCATATGTGATCTTCATTTCAGCGGGCATCTTTGATCCGTACGTTCCTCCTGAAGGAGATGCACGCCTCTCCACACTTTCCAAAGAAGGTCTGAAACCGCGCACAGAACAGCTGCGTCAGAGCCAGCATCACAGCTGGCGTAAGAACTACCACAGCCTCAGTGACTCTCTATAAACTTCATACTTCAAGTCAAATCCAGCAGCACTATGCTGATGTTATATTGGTGTTTTCTGTTTGACCAGCTTTCGTAAAATAAAGGACCATGACCCTGAGTTCTCCACTAAATTGTTCCCAGCACTAGCTCAGCAGATCTTCATAGACGCTCATGCAGCACTCACACAGTAAGAAAGAAATCCTATTTTATGCACAACAGTTACTGCCTCAGAGGTTTGCTGTATTTATGTGGTGTTTCTTGTCTTTTCCATTTTTTTCCCACTTACAACATCTGCATTAATAAATAAATAGCATGTGTGTGTAAATATCCTCTTTTCCTTCTTCTCAGATTTAACAAAGAAAAGCTTCATTCTTCGGTGACAGAGAGGTGTTACCCTGTAAGTAAAACTATATCTGAATGAACAATTGAGTAATTCAGTTTATTATTTTATAATATATTATATATACTATATATATACAGTGGGGGTACGGAAAGTATTCAGACCCCCTTCAATTTTTCACTCTTGGTTATATTGCAGCCATTTGCTAAAATCATTTAAGTTAATTTTTTTTCCTCATTAATGTACACACAGCACCCCATATTGACAGAAAAACACAGAATTGTTGACATTTTTGCAGATTTATTAAAAAAGAAAAACTGAAATATTACATGGTCCTAATATATATATATATATATATATATATATATATATTTATTTATTTATTTATTTATTTTTTTTTATATTTCAGCTAGTTACCACTAAATGCACTGACATATTAAAAAAAAAAAGTAATTATAAACAAAATTACTATAACTAAAATTAATGCAAAACATAGAAATGAAAACTAATTTAAAATATTAATAAAAACTATAATAGTATCTCAATTATACTAAAATAACACTGACTCCCAATGTGTCCTTATTCAGCATTTCAGATTATCTAACCTGTGTGTGTGTGTGTGTGTGTGTGTGTGTGTTTTGCAGGAGATGGTTCGAGGGCACCGTTATAAGACTCTGCGCTGGTGCTTCATTGAGTCACTGGAGCCACCGCGAGTGGTCCATGCAAGGTGTCCTGACATGATCAGGAAGGGCAACCTGTACGGTCAGGTGACTCTCCGTATGCACTCTAGACAGTTGAGTGAATTAGAATAACAACTGTTTAAGAGTGTGATTATGTGGGAGTACTCAAGAGTTTGGCTTATGATACCAATCCATCTCTCAGACATTGGCAATCTATGACCGCTTTGGCCGGTTGATGCTTGGGGATGAATATGGACCAAGGGACGTCCTGGAATACATAGTGCTGGAGAGGCATCTGGTCAACCCCTATGGGTGCTGGAGACTTCATGGCAAGATTGTTCCAGCATGGGCTCCGCCAGAAGATCCAATTATAAAGGTAAAAGCATTTTGATTGTTTCGTTAAAATAATGCATAGGATAAAGGAGAAAATGTGGAATGTTTTAAGTTTCTTAACATCTGACATCTGAATTCAACAGACTGTTTTGATTCCTGGTCCTAAGCTGAAGCCCGAGGAGGAGTTTGAGGATCTGAATTACCAGGTACCAAAGCCAACGGCAGTGCAGTGGCACAAGTAATTCTGAATGTGGTGCCTTACTCCATCCAACACAGGTCCACTCTGTACAGACTGATTTCAAATCATCAAAATAAATATTGCTGTATTTATTAAAATCTTGGGTTGTTGCTTTTTTTTAAACACATTTCACTTTGGCAGAGATAAACGCTCAGATACCTGCACATGCACATATTGACTTGTTACATGCAGTGATCAACATGGTTTCTTTCATTACACATGAAACTTGATGAAAATCAACACCTTGCAGTTGAAAAGTTTATTTCAGAATGCTCAACTGACATTTTTAGGAATATAAAAATAAACATTGCATTTTTTACTTTGACAGAAGTTAATGGAAACTTCCTTTGTTGCTACTGTTGAAAATTGACTTGGTTCTTACAAAAATCTTACTTCATACAAAAGCAGTCTTTATTTTCCTGGTTTCAAAAGCTAATGTTGCAAGTACAATCAAAATGACAGAATAACACAAAAACAAACTCTAAATATGGTAGGAATTATAAGTGCAATCTAATGGCCATTACCTGTGCTAATATCTGTAATTATTTTTAGAAGAAAGCAGCATGTAAATAGGTTGAATTAAACATGTAGACAAAGATTTATCATTTAGTTTCACATGCTCGCATAAGGGGATTTAAAACTTCTATGAAACAGCAGTAAGAACATATAATTAATGTTAAAACTAATCACATTTAATCGTCATATTTTCTTATAGCTCAAGAGTACTTTGCCCTAGAACAAGATTAGATTTTTGTCACACTTTACTGTCCATGTTATTGTGTAATTTCACATATCATAATGTAAAGTGTTATCCTTTTTTAAAAGAAAATACCATGGTGCTACTCTGTAGATTTGTATATTTTTAACTTGTTTTGTTATGCCCTATGAATGCCTTATTTGAGAATTTTAATACAAGCGAAACCTATAACATGCTACAAATGCTGTTTAATCTGGTATGTTTGTCTAGACCAGGGGTGCCCAATCTCGGTCCTGGAGGGCCGGTGTCCTGCAGAGTTTAGCTCCAACTTGCCTCAACACACCTGCCTTCAAGTTTCTAGTATGCCTAGTGAGAGCTTGTTTAGCTGGTTCAGGTGTGTTTAATTGGGGTTGGAGCTAAACTCTTCAGGATACCGGCCCTCCAGGACCGAGTTTGGACAGCCCTGGTCTAGACCATTTGAGTAGGGACAGAGACTAAAGAGCTTTTTAACATGCACAGTGTTTAAGAGTAGCAACGTGTGTGTGTGTGTGTGTGTGTGTGTGTGTGTGTGTGTGTGTTACGCCATCCAGGACAGCTTGTCTCTTAAAGGGGTCATCGGATGCTTATTTTCCACAAGTTGGTATGATTCTTTAGGGTCTTCATGAAACATCTGTAACATACTTTGGTTAAAATTCCTCAATAGTCTTGTAAAACAACACCCTTTTTACCTTGTCAAAAACAGCTCCGTTCACAGCGACCCGTTTCGGTGCATGTCTCTTTAAATGATAATGAGCTACTGCTCACACCGCCCGCTTTTCTGTTTTTTGTGTATTCGGTGGCGCATTACCATCAAAAACAAAAAGTAATCCACTCTGTCCTCAGTGGCTCTGATGTCGGGAGAAAATGAAGACTCTTATGTTCACTTTTACATCCAACTACAAAACTCCTTCATTGCTTACAAGGCCTGTCGCTACTGCTGATCGAGCGCTGAGAAAACGGCAGAGAGCGTACAACTGGCTGAGGGTGGAGATATACTAATAGATAATGAGGAGTTATGTCACAATGTTTTCACTTCGCATTGCATTTCGGGAAGGCGTCGCCATATTAGCAGGATACCTTATCCATTGCCATGTTTTGACAGTGAGACCGAGAGAAACAAAGATATGTATACGTAGATGCCTCATTAGCGACTGTTTCTATACTTAAGCCGTCTGCCATATTGGAAGGGTCAACTTGATGTCATTCACCATAGTAATCGATTAATATTTGAAGATGCCACAATCCTTACATATCTATGGTTCCGGTCCTCTCTCGCATTCTCACCTGTGAAAGGTTATCCCGTTTCTTTGGGAATTTAAATCCTGGCGGTTTTTACAACCATCAGCTGTGCAGGATTGTGGCATCTTCGAATATTCAATGATTATTATGGTGAATGACATCAAGTTGACCGTTGCAAGATGGCGGACGCGTCTACGTGCTTTGAGCAATCGAATGAGGCATCTACCTATACATATCTATGGAGAGAAAGAGCGAGAGAGAGAGAGAGAGCAGCTTGATATTTGTTTTTGCAATAAGGCTTAGTTTTTTGGGAGGAAATGGAGAAAGAGAAAACAAGAAAAGGGGCTCTATCGGGAGATAGAGAAGCGTTATTTAGAGAAACTGCTTGACATCAATAACATCGACCCGTATGACCTGCCAGCTACAGAATGGACCCAGAAGCACTACCACCTCTCTTATGGATTAAGACAGTGATATTGAAAGTTAATATTTTGGGCCCATCTGTTTGTCTGCACATACAGTAGTGTGCTTTATTAGTAAGGTGTGCACAGAATGTGGTCTTTTAATATCACTGTCTCTGTGCATTAAGCATTTTCTTTATTAGAGAGGAAAATGCTTAAAGTGTGAATAAACACGTTGCGTTCACATTTTGGGCTTATATGCATATCTGCACATAGTATGCTTTACAGTTTTGTCTTTATCACTGTCTTGGTACATTAAGCCACATTAAGCGTTATTCGTGTTAAGTATTTTAGAATGTCCCTGTTCAAGTTCTGCTAATTCACAAGCCAAGTGAGAGTCATACTAGCAAAGGTAATGTTAATTATTAAACCAAACAAAATCAAAATGTTCAAAAACACCCAGCAATGTGATTATTTTATTGAGTGATAGGCAGTGGGTTTAATCAGTGACATTATTAATAAATTTACTATCTGGCGGCTTCTCGTCATCTCCACGACCTGCTTACCTTGGTGTTTTTACACATAGAAAGGGCGAAAAAACATATTGCATTGTCCAGTTTTCTCTCAGAAAGATGATCTGAGTTACGGTTGCAATTCTCGATGCAGCATGAATGACATACATTGGCAATGACATTTTCACAATCACAACAAAAAATCAAAATACTGCCCTAAACTCAATAGTGGAAAGGTGATCCTCCCAGTATGGGGGATAAACAAAGCATTTTCCCAGAACTCATGCGGCATTACGTCAGCTTCACATTCTCTATACGGGACAGTCCATCAGCGGTCGTGGGCAGGGCAGAACTCATGCGGCATTACGTCAGCTTCACATTCTCTATACGGGACAGTCCATCAGCAGTCGTGGGCGGGGTCATACTGCTCAGAAAATCAAAATGTCTTGATAATTGAGACTGTTTAGTTTTTTGGGGATTAAAAAAAGGAGTGAATGGATTTTTATCATTGTAGGGTGGTTGTGTCCACACACTGCTATGACACATTTATATGCAAACACCATGTAAAAGTGAATTTTGCATCCGATGTCCCCTTTAACTTGCAATGTTTTTGACTGACAATGTGTGAAATCGAACTTTCTAAATGTTCCACCCAGGGTATATTGATGATGCAGGTTTTACTGACAATATAATCTACATAGCCATATAAACACAAATACACACAAAACAATACCAAATTAAACAGGGGGTTTGTGATAATGTAAGGCCAAAGGGGAATATGCACAGGAGAGCAGTCTGTCTTGATATCAGTTTTTAGATATGGTTTAGTAAGCTGAGGAAAGAGAAAGCTGCCATACAGTAGGTGCAATCCTTTCTTAAATAATAGTCTGTGAAGTGTGCTGATGACATTGGAGTGGCATTCTGAATAAAGCTGAAAAGTGTGACCAGTGATCCATTTTGTCAAAACAAGTCTTTCAAGCTATATAAAGCACAGTGATACTGCCCTCACAGTTCACAAGTCTGGAGGGAAGATGAAGGCCTCTGCAGCAGTTTCTGCATCACCGTCATCTTCCTCTGGTATTGTCTCCTCCCAAGTGAAGACATCTGAATTATCATGCACGGTTATAGATTCTTGTCTGCCCCCTCCCATTTCCCAAGGGCACAATGCATCATGCCAAGCCAAAGGAGGGTTAACTCTCATCTCTTCTGTTGTCTGTGTGCATGTGTCTGAAGGGTGTAACTCACTTCTATCTGGGACAGTTTGACTTGTGCTGCTTTCTGTTGTTGGTGGTGTTCCCATGTCATTTTCTCTGGGACAGACAGAGTCTTGAGCACTATCTTGCCTTTTCGATGGGACAGCATGAGTGCAGTCTTGTGGCACAGATTGTTTGAGTGATTGTTTTGCCTCCCAAGGACAGACATCTGAGTAGACACTTTCTTGTTTTTGCAAGGTCTTCACTGGCACACCTGTCTCCCATGGACAGACATCTGCAAGAACACTATCTTGATTCTGCAAGACCTTTGTTGGTTCTCCTGTCTCCCAAGGACAGACATCTACAGAGACACTTTCTTGCTTCTGCAAGGTCTTGACTGGCTCACCTGTCTCCCATGGACAGACATCTGCATGGACACTTTCTTGGTTCTGCAAGGTCTTTACTGGCTCACCTGTTACCCATGGACAAACATCTGCAAGAACACTATCTTGATTCTGCAAGGCCTTTGTTGGCTCTCCTGTCTCCCAAGGACAAACATCTACATGGACACTTTCTTGCTTCTGCAAAGTCTTGACTGGCTCACCTGTTTCCCATGGACAGACATCTACATGGACACTTTCTTGCTTCTGAAAGGTCTTGACTGTCTCACCTGTCTCCCAAGGACAAACATCTACATGGACACTTTCTTGCTTCTGCAAGGTCTTGACTGGCTCACCTGTCTCCCAAGGACAAACATCTACATAGACACTTTCTTGCTTCTGTAAGGTCTTGACTGGCTCACCTGTCTCCCATGGACAGACATCTGCAAGAACACTATCTTGTTTCTGCATTGTTTTTGTTGGTTCTCTTGTCTCCCAAGGACAAATATCTGCACAGATACTTTCTTGTTTCTGCAAAGTCTTGACTGGCTCTCCTGTCTCCCATGGACAAACATCTGCACGAATACTATCTTGTTTCTGCAAGGTCTTGACTGGCTCACCTGTGTCCCATGGACAAATATCGGTACGAACACTTTCTTGTTTCTGCAAGGTCTTTGTTATCTCTTCTGTTTCCCAAGGGCAAACATTTTCATGACCTTCTTGCTTCTGTACGTTCTTGACTGATTCAATTGTCTCCCATGGACAGACTTCTCCACAGACACTTTCTTGTTTCTGTGTGGTCTTCACAGACTCACTTGTTTCCCATGAACACACATTTACATGAACATTTTCTTGTTTTTGATCTACTTTTATTGGTCCCTTGTTCGTATATCCCTGCCTCTCTTTTGACTTCTCAGAATCCTCTGCTTCCGACGGACAAGCAGTTGCTTTCTTATTCATTGGCTCGTTTAAAGACGGTCTTGTAGCATCTTTTGTGTTTGGCTCAGACTCCCAAGGACTTGCGTCAGTTACAGGTGGGGGTGGTTCATGAAAATCACTTTCTTCTTGTTTCAGTTTATGACTTGTTTCCTCTGAACCTGAATCTTCCTGAGCAAGTTCTTGGTCTACTGGACTTTGTTTTGCATTAACATAAATTACCCTTTCACCAGGTTTTATTGTGTCACTAGGGGTTTTGATCGATCCCTGTCTAACCTGAGAGATATTTGTGTCAAGTACGGAAGAGCATGCTTCGGGCTTCACATTTACCTGCTTCTGGGTGTCTTCAGACATAGGGTCTTCAACATTCGTATTACATATATTGTCTTCAGTGACTCTTGATGGGTCACCATCGGTTTCCCAAGGACAGACATCAGTATGTATGCTCTTGGTTTGCAATTGCTCTACTTCCACAACTTCCCAAGGACACACTTCAGAAATGCTGGTTTGATGAAAAGGTTTTGGGACATCCCATGGACACACTTCTGTATTAGGAACAGTCAATGATGATTTAAGTTGGAACTCAGGGGGGTTGAAGACATCATTACTTACTGTCACAGATAGTACTTGCTTGCCACTGTATTGTCTTTGTAATACACTGTCGTTCACATTCTGCTTCTTGACCTCCAAGATCACCTCTTCTGACTCCCATGGACAGATGTGAACTGGAGCAGTATGTTTGGGGCTCCTTTCAGGAGAATCAGTAGATGGCAGCCGTATTGCTATTTGTTTGACAAGGCAAGGTTTTGTGCCTACGGTAGTCATAGCCCGTCTGTGTGTCTGCGGGGTACGCTTGTCTGAAGCTGCACTGCCTGGGGACAATCTCATGGATGTGGACAGGGATTTCTGTAGTGTTCCCTCCTTAACATTACTTTCTTGTAGGCTTGTTTCTCTGCTCATACTTATTCCAACTTCCTCAATGCCCTTTACTGCAAGGAGACTTTGGGTAGTGGAGCGGAAAGAGAGAACCCGAAAGTCCTTTGGCTTGCCAGAGATTGTATGTGGCGACCCTGGAGCACTACAGGAGATCGGAGGCTTAGGTTTTGTGGAATCAACATCTGACTGTATACCATTCCCAATTTCTGTTGCAGGAGGAGTAGGAGGTGGCAAGAATTCCCATGGACAAACATATAATAGAGTTGGTGACGAGGTACCGCCAGGTGATTTGGGTTCTTCTTGGTTTGAAATAGAATATGTGACATGTTTTTGATTCTTGTTTGCTGGCAGTTCCTCTGGAACCTCCCACGGGCAGACCTCGGCCTTGTCAAATGACTCATTCGTATTACATATATTGTCTTCAGTGACTCTTGATGGGTCACCATCGGTTTCCCAAGGACAGACATCAGTATGTATGCTCTTGGTTTGCAATTGCTCTACTTCCACAACTTCCCAAGGACACACTTCAGAAATGCTGGTTTGATGAAAAGGTTTTGGGACATCCCATGGACACACTTCTGTATTAGGAACAGTCAATGATGATTTAAGTTGGAACTCAGGGGGGTTGAAGACATCATTACTTACTGTCACAGATAGTACTTGCTTGCCACTGTATTGTCTTTGTAATACACTGTCGTTCACATTCTGCTTCTTGACCTCCAAGATCACCTCTTCTGACTCCCATGGACAGATGTGAACTGGAGCAGTATGTTTGGGGCTCCTTTCAGGAGAATCAGTAGATGGCAGCCGTATTGCTATTTGTTTGACAAGGCAAGGTTTTGTGCCTACGGTAGTCATAGCCCGTCTGTGTGTCTGCGGGGTACGCTTGTCTGAAGCTGCACTGCCTGGGGACAATCTCATGGATGTGGACAGGGATTTCTGTAGTGTTCCCTCCTTAACATTACTTTCTTGTAGGCTTGTTTCTCTGCTCATACTTATTCCAACTTCCTCAATGCCCTTTACTGCAAGGAGACTTTGGGTAGTGGAGCGGAAAGAGAGAACCCGAAAGTCCTTTGGCTTGCCAGAGATTGTATGTGGCGACCCTGGAGCACTACAGGAGATCGGAGGCTTAGGTTTTGTGGAATCAACATCTGACTGTATACCATTCCCAATTTCTGTTGCAGGAGGAGTAGGAGGTGGCAAGAATTCCCATGGACAAACATATAATAGAGTTGGTGACGAGGTACCGCCAGGTGATTTGGGTTCTTCTTGGTTTGAAATAGAATATGTGACATGTTTTTGATTCTTGTTTGCTGGCAGTTCCTCTGGAACCTCCCACGGGCAGACCTCGGCCTTGTCAAATGACTCTGAGAGCAAGGCACTTGAAGTCTGCCTCTTTATATCAACATCCACAGTTGGCTGGGGCTTTTCTGCTGGGGCAGTTTTGCCAGAAAGTGACACATTTTCAGTGCTCCTACAAGAAGTCACAGAGCGATGGTCATTGCGTTCTATGACACTAAGTGACTTTTGAAACCTGGTGGGCTCTGGAAGTAGAAGGTTAGTGTCTACCGATAGATTGTGGGCACTGGCAGACTTGCAGACCAGCAGTGTTGCATTGATGGATCCTGAGTCAGAATGCAGTGAAACCCTTTTCTCAGTGCTTCTTATGGAGGAGTTTAATAGGGAGACCTCTCGTTCTGGGGTGCAATCATAGGCACTATGGGACTTCTGTAGCTTGGGAGAGGGCTGCATTAAAGTTTCAGTCATCTTGTTAATGCTTGTGGTTTGATGACTTTTGTAATACGATCCTTATCGGGTTATAGTTCCTATTGCAGCATTGACATCCTTATCTTCACGACTGCATTGCCTGCTTAAACTTTCTGGGATCTCACTGATCCGTTTTATAAGGGACCGTCCAATACTGAGGCGAGAGCTGCGCTTCTTTGGAAGGTGGGGATTACTGTTTGCCATCCTCTTGGTCTTGTGGACTTCCAGCTGAGAATACAGTTTCTTCAGCTCATCCTGGTGCAGAGGAGAAAAAGGGTTTCAGTTGATGAAAGTTGGAGGGAGCAATACAGTGGGATGGTTTTTGTGATGGTATGTCCAACACATGATGTTCAAAAGGCACCAAGTTAGAGGGAAATATTTCAAAAGAGGGCAAATAAAGGCAGAGGAGGAGGAGAAGGCTAACATTGGTAATAATTCTGTAATTCTTTTGAAGTCGATTTTTAATAATAAAATTGCTCAGGACATGTTGGCTCATGGGGAACCAGGTTAGAGTCTAACCTGGGTCATGTCCCAATCCCATTCCCCATCTCTCTCACCACTTGCTACAGTCTTTCCCATAAAATGAAGGCAAAAAGCTAAATTATATAAGTTATATTGCAGAAACCTAGCTCCATTTATCTTGTCATTATTTTGTTATGTTTAGTTAATGTTTATGAAAGGTTATATTGGAGTTTAGACTTAGTTTATATTAGTTCATTTACTAATTTACTGTGAATGAAAAGGTCAAATTAATGCTTTTTATTTAATTCATAAGTATACATTGTCAGTATACAGTGTGTGTGATTTTCGTAATATGGAAGTGTGAGCATGTGTGAGTTAGTAGGGCTGCTGCAGGGCAAGGTGTTTTACCCGAATGTCATCAGCGTCCAGGCTGTGGTCACTCCAGCAGTTAGAGTTGAAACTACTGTTGAGGTAAGAACATGAGCGTCGCAAGTCCACCTCATCCTCATATACCTCTGCAGCTATTTCCTCTTGGCCAGGTCGTGACATGTGGAGAAACTGCAACAGACACCAATGCTGATTTTTACTTGGAACAGCCTACATAACATAAATGTGAGAAATGTGGGCCCTACAATCTGATGCAACTTTAAGTTTATCAAAAAGTACTTGATAAATAGATAGAGGCTGCATCCATTTTGAATACTTATGCTATTTATTGAAAATATGTATGTATGCAATATTTATGTATGTACTCTGATAGAAATGTACATACTTTTGAGTGTTTCATAAAGTTTCAAATTTGTGTTCCTTTTCAAAATTTCAAAATCCTTCCAAAATATTGAAAGTGAACTGTCACAAACTCCTCTTCTTCAGCTATGCACATGGGTTTGGGCAATATTAGCCAACAGAGCATGCATAGATGCACACTTCAAAAATTCATCAAAAAATGTATCATCAGGGCACCTTTGGTTAACTATTTGCAATATACTATCATTTAATTCTAATCTGGCATGATATTTAGGACATTATAGTATGTGAAGTAGGACACAGGAGGTGTTTAATGTGTTATTTAGACACCTAACTTTATGCCAGTACTTATTCACCTACTGCAATTGGATGTCATTGAAAAGGCTAAAATAAAAAAGGTTAAAATAACATTGCAATATTAAACAATGATAGACAGTACCTTAGGTACAAAAAGCAGGCCGAGTGTTACAGTAATTGTTACATGCGTGTGAGTGAAGAACAGCAAGAGCATCCAGTCAGGATGAATTGATGGTCTAGCGAATCTGAAAGTGACAAGGACAAAGAAGTCAATAGAACAGCCTCTTATGATTAGTTTTAAATCAGAACAACTTTATTCCCCCACCTGAGAAGATGAAACACTGAGGAGAGCAGTAGCTCATTATGGATAGCGATGCTCATGTAACGTGGTTCATGAAATGCTGAAGGTACCGTCTTCACTGCACTGCACAGGAAACTGCCCCAGCACAGAAATAACAGCTCCGCTGACAGAGAAAAAACAACTATTTTTTAACTTTAAAGGTTTTATTTGACACATACACAAATGTACACATAAGGAAGTTAAATGTTTTGTCATTTCTTTGTCCTTTGTATGAGGAAAAAGGTGCAAAAACAATGTTTTTTTTTTCTTCGTTTGTATTTTTTACAACATAAATATCAAGTTTTCTTAAGGTTACTCCATTTGATATGAACTAATATTGTTTTTTTCAAGATAAAAATATATAATTTATAAAATAATAGACTGGCCTTGGCATGGTTATGACAGTTAATAGAAGTTCTCTCTGTGATATAATTTCCTGTTTTATGGTTTTCTTGTCACACAAAAATAGTTTTGATTTTGTACATGGCAAGTTTTTCCCAACAATAGTCTTTAAATTAGATTTTTTTTATTTGATAAATAAATAATCAATTAATTGCTTAAAATTAAGATCTCCAGACAGTTACACCAGCTGTAACTTTGAGCCCTACAAAAATATTGAAATGATTTTAACGTAGACATTTAAAACATTCATCATCGAAGAGATGTGTTTAAGTTATTGACTATTTTATATGATTGTGTTTTTGAAAAATCGAACACATCCAGAATAAACATTAAGTATCACATAATTTACCCTTGACAAAATCAAAGATAAAGTTATTTATGAACAACATAAATATGAGTTACAAATCAAGACAAGAAGGAAGAAAATATACAGTGTTAAGTACTATAGGCTAGTGTCACAGTAAATGCAAGGTTTGTTGAGTAAGCTGTCTTTGATTCTGAATGTGCCAGAATGATTGCGTAAATCTATTTTATCTCCTGTTGTCATTTCAGGTCAGTCCCTCATTTACTTAGCCTAATTTATGACATTATAGCAGTAACATTATTATTATTTATTGTGGTATGTTATTAGTATGGTAGGTAGTGGTTAATGCTGAATCATATCAAATGACAACAGTTAACAGTGTTCAAATCATCAGCTAAATGCTTCAAAGAACATTAAATTATCCAGGACCATTCATCCTTTCATTTGTCTGATCTACTAATGTGCCCCAATTTCAATTAATCTCTCTGCCAGACACCCAAGAAAACCAATGGACTACTTCCACCAGTCAAAAATGACATCACTCACCCACAGCCATCATGTAGTCCCACCGGTCCAGGTCGCACACATTGAAGCCTTGTACTTCTGAGGTGGTGGAAATGATCAGCAGTGGAACATTCCGGTCTCGGTTCTGCAGGACGCCCACGGTCCACGCACACAGGAACCAGCTGACAGTAAGCACTATAACTCCCAGCATCCTCAGCACACCTGTGGTAGTAATGTATGGCACTCTCTGGGCCGTGCGTGACAGGAACACCCTCAGAACCCTGAAAGCACACGTAACCGTGTAGGCTGATTCATTATGGGAGTTTAATTAGGTTGCTTTTTTTCCCCAACAGATTATAGAATTCTAGGTGCAGTCAAATTTTCCCTAATTTAAAAAAAAAAAAAAACATAACAAAATAAGTGAACTCATTTGTAGCCTAATAAAAACTTATTTATTTTACATTGAATGGGTCAACTCATGGAGGAATATTATGAAATATTATATACAATTACTGAGTGAATCTTTAAATGCTATGAGAATAGCATCTTATTATGCAACATTTCATCTGAGAGATGTGCAAGTGAATTGGAAGGGAACTGGCTGGCAGGACTGAAGGTCTACACACCGGTACATCTTGAGCATCAGAGTTCCGTAAACAGTGGCGAAGCCAAGCAGACGGACCCAACGCAGTAGAATACACCGGAAAGTGCTGGGTTTGAAGTATAAAATGAAGACCTGAAAACACAGTCAAGAACAGTCAAAGAAGGAGCTGAAATTATTGGTGAAAGGTATAAAATTCTTATAAAATAATAATAATTCTCTCATTATATTATTAAACTTATGTCATTTTCTTGACAACATGAAGATAATTAAATTATCGAATGCTATGTGTGAACTACACTAAGTTTGGGGTCATTTTTAATGTTTTTGAAAGACGTCTCTCATGCTCACCAAGGCTGCATGTATTTGATCAAAAATGCAGTAAAAACAGTAATATTGTGAAATATTATTACAATTTAAAATAACTGTTTTCCAGTTTAATATATTTTAAAATGTAATTTATTCCTGTGATGCAAAGCTGGATTTTCAGTGTCACATGATCCTTCAGAAATCATTCTAATATGCTGATTTACTGCTCTAGAAAAGTTTCTTATTATTATTAATATTGAAAACAGTTGTGCTTAATATTTTGGTGGAAACCAAAATATTAAGCACAACCGTTTTCAATATTAATAAGAAGAAGAATGTGACATTTTTTGGAATTCTTTGAATAGAAAGAGAAGGAACAGCATTTATTTGAAATATAAATCATTTAAAACATTATAAATGTGATCAAATGAATGCATCTTTGCTAAATAAGTCTTACTAAGTAAACTTCTTACTGACCCAAACTTAGTTTTGAATGTTATTAATTATTAGAGAAGGCACTATTGTCTTAAATGTGTGATTTGCGGCATTAGCATAATAACCTCACTTATATCCTAATTCACATTTGGAGCATAATTACTAATATAGTTCATTTGTTAGATGTTATTTTGTTATTGCAGTTGGTTAACTCTCTAGTAACCATAAAGTGTGTAATTTCTTGATCATTTTCTGCCTCCTAAGTGCGACCCAGCCATGATGATTTCAACTGTAGTCCAATAATCTGAAAAGAAGATTTGAATCCCACACTCACTGGGAAGTAAAGCAACAGAGAGCCACACAGGATCATCTCCAGCAGCAAAAGCCCGGATGATCGGATCCGCTGAGAGATAGAAAGATGGAGAGAAGAAAATGGTGAGAAGTGGAGAGGGGAAGCCGAGGTGAAATTACTAAAGCTGTCAAGCATGCATGAAGTTTTTGCACCTGTGGGACCTGTTTGAGAGCGTGTTTGAAATCACATAGCAAGATATACCATGAAATGTAAGATATATATATATATAGCCTATTTGCTTAATAAATCGAGTGCTAAAAACTTACCTTGGTTCTCCTGCACTGATATGCCACCAGCATGCTGATAAGAACAAGGACCATGAAGAGGCCCTGCACAGCCAGGACGCCCGTCCTCAGGAGCCAGTCTTCCTGCACCCAACACGGGGCTCCATCCTCGCACTCGTCACAGCCGGGCCAACAGGGCAGACACACAGGGACCTCTGGGTAACAAGCTCGGGTACCATTCCCTGTAACACCATATATCATAATTTCTTTATCTTAATAATAATAATTTTAAAAAAAATCCTTAATATAAAAAACATTTTAAATTAATTACAATTTTAAATAAAATAATAATAATATATTTAAATAAATAAATAGAAGCTGAACTTTACAGTCAGTGATTGCCATGCAGTTTTTGATTTTAATTTAATATTTAACATTTAATTTTAAATGAATACTTTCACCTATAATAATAAGAAGGCTTAATTATGAAATTATGAGTAAAATAGTTTAACCATTAGTTTAAGCATTAATAATTCACTTATTGTCACTCGTCCCAGAGAAAACAGAAAAAAAATAGTGTACAAAAATATGTCAAAGCTAATGTTTTACTGCCTTTCTACTATAACTTTGACTCTTGCCCAATCATTAATAAAAAAATAAACAAATAAAATCTAAATTGCAGCTGAACTTGACAGTCAGTGATAGCAATGTATTTGTTGATTTTAATTTTAATTTTTAACATTTAATTTTAAACAAACTTTCACCTATAGTAATCATACAGCTTAATTATCAAAACTAGAAATAACTTAAGTTTAAACATTATTTCAGATACTATCATATGGCATCATGTTAGTTATATATTAACAAATAAAATAAGACTGAATGCTGTTTCTGTGCAATTGATTTTTGATTGTTTCAAGATTCTTACTTTTGTTTTCTATGTCTGGATTTGGACTGTAGTAGCCCTTTTTACATCGGCAGCAGTACTGACCCATCCGGAAGCCCTGTTGTGGGATGGACTCACACTGAGAGGATGAGAAAGAAAGAGACATGAAGTCATGAGTCTGCTCAGCTGTTTACCTTGCGCGGTAACTTAAAGGGGTCATATGATGCGATTTCAATTTTTCCTTTTTCTTTGGAGTGTTACAAGCTCTTGGTGCATAAAGAAGATCTGTAAAGTTGCAAAGACTAAAGTCTCAAATCCAAAGAGATATTCTTTATAAAAGTTAAGAGTCAGCCACACCTTCCTTAAGACGGCTCGTTCTTACACGCGCCCACATGTCTACTTCACTGTGTGGGAAGATTTGCATAACGCCGCCCAAATGTTCACGCAAAGAAAGAAGGCGTAACTTTTATTCTCGCTGTAGTATTGTTGTTGCCGCCGCCATGTCGTGAAGGCGCTGTGTGTTTCGTTGTGAAAGCTAAACTACTTTGTTTAGTCTTCCAAAAGAGGACGATATCGCTTCGTCATGCCTAGAGCTGATCCGTGCTGGTCGCTGAGGAAATACAACAACTTTG